>NW_015386770.1:588753-611946 GCF_001527695.2 Protobothrops mucrosquamatus | reverse complement strand
AAGGGAGTCAAGCTATTCTCCAAAGCGCCTGAGGGCAGGACAAGAAGCAACGGATGGAAACTAATCAAGGAGAGAAGCAACCTAGAACTAAGGAGAAACTTCCTGACAGTTAGAACAATTAATCAGTGGAACAACCTGCCTCCAGAAGCGATGAATGCTCCAAGATTGGAAGTTTTTAAGAAGAGACTGGACAGCCATTTGTCCGAAATAGTGTAGGGTTTCCTGCCTGAGCAGGGGGTTGGACTCAATGACCTCCAAGGTCCCTTCCAACTTTATTATTATTATTATTATTATTATTATTATTATTATTATTATTATTATTATTATTATTATTATTAAAAGAGGATATAGGGTTTTAGAGGATATAGAGCAGACATGTCAAACCCAAGGCCTGTGGCCCAAATCTGGCCTGAAATTGGCCCATATTTGACTCACGGGGCTGCACCAGAGTTGGCGAGGGACTGGCCCTCATTTCCCCAGCCCAGCCCGGCTGAGCGCCATCCCAAGCACTCAGCACACACAGGAGGTAGCGAGCACGCAGGGGCCAATGGTGTCCGGCAGCAGCTGCAGCCTGCCTCCACAGCCAGCTGCCATCACTGGGCTGACCTTCTAAGAAGCAGGCAGAGGCAGGAGGGAGGCACGTGATGTGAGCATGCCAGATGCTCCTACTCCATCCCACTGACTGATTTTGCTTGTGGTCAGAGAGCAGGTTGCTGCTGATCATCTCCTTGACCCCCTCACAGGTCTTCCTCTTGGCCTGTGCATGGAATGCATTCACCTCATGCAACCGACGCATCTCAGCCCCACCACAGGCTGCCACCAAGGCCACTAGGAGCTCATGCAGGTCCATTAGGCATGCCCAGTCCCAGTAGGCAAAAGACAGCCACCCTGAGTGGGGAAAGACAGATTTCCATCAGCACCATGGCTGCCCAGACTCAGCCAGGATTGTGTGCCTCCCCTCCATCTCTGCATGGCCATGGCACTGATGGGATTCGGCTTTTCCTGCTTGGGGTGTTCATCTTTTGCCTGCTGGGCCTGGGTATGCCTAATGGACCTATATAAGCTGCTGGCAACCTCAGTGGTGGTGGTGGCCCTTAGCGGGGCCGAAATGTGTTGGTTGCACTAGGGGAATGCTGGTGGCCTTGGTGGCGGGGCCAAGGTGTGCCGAATGTGTGAGAGGAATGTGTTCCATGCACTGGCCAAGGGCAAGACCTGAGAATGATGAGAAGATCAGCGGTGACCTGCTCTCCAACCTCAAGCAAAAACAGATGGTGGGACAGAGTAGGTGTAGAATAGAAGCTGGAAGGGACCTTGGAGGTCTTCTAGTCCAGCCCCTGCTCAGGTAGGAGAACCTACACCATCTCAGACAAGTAACTGTCTAGCCTCTTTTTAAAAATCTACAGTGATGGAGCACCCACAATTTCTGGGGGCAAGTTAATAATAATAATAATAAAGTTGAAAGGGACCTTGGAGGTCATCAAGTCCAACCCCCTGCTCAGGCAGGAAACCACACACCATTTAGGACAAATGGCTGTCCAGTCTCTTCTTAAAAACTTCCAGTGTTGGAGCATTCACCACTTCTGGAGGCAGGTTGTTCCATTGGTTAATTGTTCTAACTGTCAGGAAGTTTCTCCTTAGTTCTAGGTTGCTTCTCTCCTTGATCAGTTTCCATCCATTGTTTCTTGTCCTGCCTTCAGGTGCCTTGGAGAATAGCTTGACTCCCTCTTCTTTGTGGCAGCCCCTGAGATATTGGAACACTGCTATCATGTCCCCCCTCGTCCTTCTCTTCGTTAAACTAGACATACCCAATTCCAGCAACTGTTCCTTATATATTGTTTGCATTTTTCATTTTGGTGATTGCAGAGGTTTTTTCTTCTTCTGTCGCTAATGTTATTGTGCTGCTCTTTTGATAGAAATATATAAGAAATATATATTTCCCTGTGTATAACATAAAACTAGGCAGGCTGGAGGCTGATTATTTAGTGTGTTGCTAACTGATCGAGTGGCAGAGATTTCATACAAAATAGCTTTGTTCTGTGTCTGAACTGATTAAATGTAAACAATTCTATTAAGTGAGCTGATGGTAAGTCCTAACTAGCCTTCTATAACTTGAAATATTTTGCCTTCTTTTCCCCTACTATTTCTTCTTCCCCCTGCCTCTCCTCTTAAACAAACACATTCCATTCTGTTTTATTTTGCTTTTTCTTTGTTAGAATTATCTGGAACAAAATAGTCTTAATTCCAACAAACTCTAGCAGGGTTTCAGTAAGTATTAGACTTCAGTTAGCATAGTCTTACATTTTCATAGAATTTTTATAAATTCTAGTATTACTTCTGTTCTGTTTTAGTTATCGGTCTAAGTTTATAACATTTAGATTATTTATTGTAAAATTTAATCATAATTTTGTAGGATTCTTTTGTTTTTTTAATTCATGAACTCTGCAATTTTATGTTAATAATTTTATCTTTACCTTATTTTATTCTGTAAATATTACTTTTTATTTGTATTTCTACTTTAGTGTAATTGTTATGTTATTAGCTCTGTGCTGGTCTATATCCAAAATAATAATAATAAATGTTACTGAAACTGTATGCTTTTAAACACTGCAAAAGAATAGACTATTAAACTCCAAGATTTTATTTTTGTTTTGGAGAGAATTAATATTATAATACTGAAAGATTTCTAACATGTTTAAATTTTAATTATGAGTAAATGATGCACAAATATGTAATGAAATAGAAATAAAAATATTTATGTCTATTATTATTAATAATATGGCTGTGTAGACAGCTAGATTGCTCCAGATGCTCTATAAATAATCCATTCTCTATTGAGTTGGTCCAAAGACAGCTCATCCTGGCTCCTTCCCAATACTGAAACATGATTTGGAAAAACAGAACTCTATCCTCTGTGGGAGGATTCTCCTCATATCATTAGAAAAAACAACCCTGCTCTCTTCAGGGATGATGTTTCTATTTTCTGCTCTTTAATTGTGAAAAGGCCTTTTTCCAGGAATGTGTAAGGACCCACCTCAGCTAAGCCACCCAAGAAAGCAGAACTCTTGAAACAGGCATTGTTTCAAAAGGAACTTTTATTAGGGGGTAGGGACAGCAGGGAAATCAAGGCGAGATCTGAGAGAAAAACCCGCGAAGCAATATATTAAAAGTACCATTCAATACTCCTCCCTCCAGTGTCCCAGTGTTCATTTGAATCCCAGCCAATCCACAGGTGGCATCATGTTTTGGTAACTGGTCTTTTCGGCGGGCTCTTCAAGGTCTCTCTCACTTTCGATTTCTTCTGGCTCCAAGCATAAACGTCTCTCAGATAAGGATGAGATATTCCATCCCCTGGGGGAAGGGCAACAAAGCAGAAAGTGCAAAGCATCCCCAAAGCTCCCCCCTCCCAATAGAATTGCAGGCAACAAAGAAAGTTACGAAGCTAAAATAAATGAGGAAACATTTCTTTGGGGCCTGACATTCGGACCCACTAGAAAAATGGGAATTCCACCTGTAAAAGAAAGGGAAAAGGGAGGAAAACAAATAAAATAGTCACATCAATCAGGCTTGTCAGGATACTTTGCATGAAATCATTTAAGTAGCTTGGGAACTCTAACATGCTTTTTATACACCCATTCATTTTGTGCACAGGGGAGGTTTTTCGAAGCTACTAAGTATTGGGTGGAACCATGTGTTTTGAAGAATCAAGAATTTCACTTACTTCAAAATGTTGTTCTCCCTCCACCGACACTGGCATAGGCATGGGAGAGGCTGGAGGTCTAATGGTAGATATAATCTCAGGTTTGAGTAAACTACAATGAAAGACAGGATGGCTCTATCTTAGGCTCTTAGGGAGCTCTAGTTCCACCGTCACTGGGATAATAATGCACTTAATAGGAAAAGGTCCTACAAATTTAGGCCCCAACTTCTTAGAAAGCTGCAATGATTGTAAGTATTTAGTAGATAGATAAACTTTATCTCCAGTCCTAAAAGGGTTTTGCTCTATCCTCTTTTTATCTGCTTGGGCTTTATAAGCATTTCTGGTCTCATCTAGTGCTTTACGCACTACCAGCCAGGTGTTTTGTAGTTATTTGATCCATTTTTGCAAAGAAGGGATGTCAGGTTCCTTAAAGCAAGGCTTTTCAACCAGTGGTACGGGTACTACCTATAGTACATTGGCACCTAGCTGAGCCCGGACACCCCTGCAGCTCCAGCCATCTCTCGCTCAGGCTTGTACAGTGCTGCCACCGGTTCACCTCATTCCCCTCCCCTGCTACCATGTTTCTAGGATGATCGCGTACCACCTGCTAGGTGCCAATGTACCACAGGTGGTACCCGTATCACTGGTTGAAAAGCCCTGTGCTAGAGCAATATCTCTGCTCCAGCTCTCCAGTGTGCCCTCTTCCATATCGCCGGTAAGAAGGGGCATGTCGATTGTGACCCACCTTGGTAGGGCATCTGCCTCTCTAGGTTGGGCACTATGCAGATCTTGTCTTATGTAAGAACCTGCCTCAAACAAACATCATGACAACATAGCAACAACGGTGCATTGGAAAATCTTCTAGAAATACCATTTATTTTATTTTATTTATTTATTTATTTATTTATTTATTTATTTATTTATTTATTAAATTTATATACCGCCCTATCTCCCTTGCGGGACTCAGGGCGGTGAACAAGCGATACTAAAAACCACGAATAAATAAATAGTTTCTGTTTTAAAATCGAATTGAATAATAGGCCTGTTCTAAAAACACACCCATACAAAACCCCCCACTGAAACACAATCCAAACTACGCCAGGCCAGCCGCACGGAATAGATGGGCCTTCAGGGCTCGGCGAAAAAGGCGCAGGTCCGCAACTGTATGTAGGTCGAGGGGTAGGTCATTCCAGAGGGCAGGAGCTGCCACAGAGAAGGCTCTCCCCCTGGGGGTCGCCAGCCGGCATTGTCTGGCCGACGGCACTCTAAGAAGGCCCTCTCTGTGGGAGCGGACTGGTCGAAGGGAGGTGTTTGGTAGGAGGCGGTCTTGCAAATACCTAGGTCCATTGCCATGGAACGCTTTAAAAGTTGTTACTAACACCTTGAAGCGCACCCGGAAGGCCACCGGCAGCCAGTGCAGCTCGCGCAGGAGAGGTGTTACATGGGAGCATCTAGAGGCCCCCAAAAACCCCCGCGCAGCCGCATTCTGAACTAGCTGGAGCCTCCGGGTGCACCTCAAGGGGAGCCCCATGTAGAGAGCATTGCAATAGTCCAGGTGGGAAACAACGAGGGCTTGAGTGACTGTGCGTAGGGCGTCCCGATCCAGAAAGGGGCGCAACTGGCGTACCAGGTGAGCCTGATGAAAAGCCCCCCCTGGCCACAGCCGTCACATGATCGTCTAAAGACAGCCGAGCATCCAGGAGGACGCCCAGGTTGCGAGCCCTCTCCGCGGGGGCTAATGACTCGCCCCCGATAGCCAGAGATGGAACCAACTGGCTATGATGTGACGCCGGAAACCACAGCCACTCGGTCTTGGACGGGTTGAGACGAAGCCTGTTCCTCCCCATCCAGACTCGCACGGNGATGTACAGCTGGGTGTCATCTGCGTACTGATGAAACTCCACCCCAAAACCACGGATGATCTCACCCAGTGGCTTCATATAAATGTTGAACAGGAGAGGCGAGAGGACCGACCCCTGTGGTACCCCACAAGTGAGGCGCCTCGAGGTTGACCTCTGCCCCCCTGCCAACACAAATTGCGTCCGGTCCGAGAGGTAGGAGAACCACCGTAAAACGATGCTCCCCAACCCCAACCCCCATAACCGGTGCAACAAGATACCATGGTCGATGGTATCAAAAGCCGCTGAGAGGTCTAACAGGACCAGGATAGAGGAACAGCCCCTATCCCGAGCCCTCCAGAGATCATCAATCAATGCGACCAATGCCGTTTCCATGCTGTGCCCAGGCCGGAAGCCGGACTGGCGCAAGTCTAGATAGACAGTTTCTTCCAGGTGCTGAGGGAACTGTCGTGCCACCACACTCTCAACAACCTTCGCAAGAAAGCGAAGGTTGGAGACAGGCCGGTAGTTGGCCAAAGTAGCCGGGTCCAGGGAGGGCTTCTTGAGGAGGGGTCTCACCACAGCCTCTTTCAAGGCAGCCGGCAAGAACCCCTCACTCAAAGAAGCGTTGACAATTTCCTGGAGCCAGCCTCGTGTAACCTCCCAGGAGGCCAGTACCAGCCAGGAGGGACACGGGTCCAGTAAACATGTGGTGGTGTTCAGCCATCCCAGCATTCTGTCCATGTCCTCGGGGGTCACAGGATCAAACTCTTCCCATAAAATGGACTCAAGACCTGCCTCCATTGGCCCGCCTGAACTAGTCCAATCGGAGGCTAACCCGGCCCGGATCCGATTGATTTTGTCATGCAGGTAACACCCAAATTCCTCTGCCCAACCCTGCAAAGGGACATCCCGGACCCTCTGATGAAGGAGGGAGCGGGACACCCTAAACAGGGCGGCAGATCGATTACCTGCAGACGCGATAAGAGCGGAGAAATAGTTGCGTTTCGCCACTCTTATCGCTACTAGGTAAGTCCTCAAATGGGACTTTACCAATTTCCGATCGGATTCGGAGCGGATGGCCCTCCAATTACTCTCTAGGCATCTCTTCCGATGCTTCATCACCCTCAGCTCCTCGGAAAACCAAGGAGCCAAGGTAGACCGGCATCGGGTGAGGGGCCGCAAAGGCACGACCCGGTCCAGGGCCCCCGTGGCCGCACCATTCCAGGCGGCCACCAGGTCCTCAGTCGAGCCGCGGGTCAAGGTCTCAGGTATTGGCCCAAGCTCCGTCTGGAACCTCTCAGGGTCCATCAGGCGCCTGGGGCGGAACCATTTTGTCACTTCTGGTTCCGCCTCCCCGCGGTGGGGCGTAGCGGTAGGAAAGGACAGCCGAAGGAGAGAGTGATCTGACCATGACAGGGGCTCAACGACCATTTCCCCTAAACCATGATCACTCAACCACTGGCCGGAGGCAAAAACTAAGTCCAGTGTGTGTTCCCCGGTGTGGGTAGGAACATCAACTAATTTGGTCAGGTCCAAGTAAGAACTTATCTGCAAGTAAGAACTGTTGGGATTATAAAATAAACAAAGTAATAGAAAATGAAGAAGTTAAAATGCTCTGGGCCTTTGGAATTCAAACAGACAGGCAGTCTAAACTGACCAACCATAATAATAATGTCTCGCTACTTATTCCCCTCCATGTAACTCTAAACTTCTTACTAGGCCTCTGTGAGTGTTATATCAAAATATATTTTATTCATTATATTGCTTCCATCTTCCCTTAAAACATTAAGAGAATCCACAATGATCTGAGAATCAGTGTCTCCACTAGACAATTGACAGTCAAGTTGAAATTAAATTAATCAAGTAAAAATAGTGAACAGGGGGAAATCCTTTAGTCAAACTTCCTCAAACCTCCAAATAAGTTACCCAGACCTAATCTACACATCAAAGGATAAGGTCTGCAAACACAATAGAGTTGATTAAATTAAGTCTCCTAGTGGAACTGCATGTTCACAAGAATACACACCTATACATATACCCCTCAAGTGTCACCATAGAATCAGCTGTCTGAATCTCATTTTTATTTATTCTTGCGTGGGCTTGGCTCAAATTGGAACCCCAAATTATTCTTCTGACATAATATATTACAGCCCATTTCTGAATCTTTGAGGGAATATAATTTTATTTCACACAATAAACATGGACACATATTAATCTTTCTGCTTTCACTTCTTTATCTGAAGTAGCTGTCAAGCAAAGAATTAACTGGCTAATGTTTACAACTACTCTGCCAATAATATGAAAGAAATAGGAAAGGATTGTAATACAACACTTCAATAATTCCTAATATTTAATTCAACATCAATATTTCATGTATCAATATTATTTTATTTTATGACCTAGCTAAATTTTATGCTATATTTCCATTTTATGGAGATAAAATCCCTTAAAGGAAATCACAAATGGCTTTGTGATAAAACTGACAGATGACCTTTCTCCCACTTACTTAGAACATTTACAGTGCTGTGGATCTATAGGTCTGCTCAACTAATCAGGATTAAAAAGAAGGAAAAAAATAGGCATTAACCTCAAAATGCTGTGCAGAATGATTGTGTCTGAGGAGTATGACACAATTTCTCTGGTCAATGAACACTGAGGACAGCCTTCAAAATAAACTGTAAAATGACCATGACCTAAAACCTGTATGGCCCAGAGAGGGATGGGGCAAACAAATGAATTTAGCACCCAAGACACAGTGCCTCCTATATTAGGCTATTACATGTCTGTTTGATCCCCAAACTGTTAAAAATCTCACTATCAACAAGACATCTCTAAAATTGGACTGCTTTTTCATTTTTTCCATCACAAGTTTCCACTCCAGTCCTTTGTTGTTGTTGTTTTGCCTTTGACCCAGTTAAGTAGCACCAATGGACACAGGAAGGATAAGGACTATCCCAGGCATATAAGTATGTTCAGCCCCACATTCACAAGTTAATAATATGAAGAGGACATTGAGTTTTGTGCTGGGGGATGGGCAATAATCAAAATTGATTTAATTGTAATTAAATACAGGTAGTTCTCGACTAACAACCTGTTTAGTGACTATTCAAATGATAAGAGAGATTGGGAATATTATTCAAATTTGTCAAATCAATGTCAAGGGTCTCAGCAGATTCAAGAGCCAATACATTTCCCAAGTTTTATTGGACAGTAACACAGATATGGACATTCTCCAAGAAATGCACAAAGAAAATGAATAGCAAATCAGAAGAGGCAAGATTCATAGTTACGACCTATTGGGAGCCATCTACCACTGTAGCCACTGTAGGTGGCTACATGTTAGAAGGAATATAGATAATACCTCTACAAACAACAATATACAATATACAAAACTAAGTCATCTAACAATATCACTATCTAATAATAGTGAACGTCTATAAACCATCTCTGACAGCATGGCCACAGCATGTTCTGAATATCAAGCCGCATCTAACAATCTATGTTGGCAACTTCAATAGCCATCATATTAATTGGAAATCACATTCTATTGATGACAATGGCAAACAATCATCCAACTGGACCACAACAAACAAAGTCCAACTGATTTTTGATGCTAAAGACAAGGGCATATTTAAGGTGGTGGCATGGAGCTGCAAAATCAATCCAGATGTGTGCTTCATTAGAGAAGGTCCAAACTCGCAACCAGTCCCCATAAACAGGAAAATAATAGATATATTCCGATACACAGATGGAACTTTCAAAAAGCCAAATGGCCCAAATTTGCTGAAAATCCTAATAAAATTATACAATGAATTCCACCTATCAGCACTATCATAGGTTCATGAAGGCAATAATTGCCTTGGCAAAAAGACATCTACCTCAAAGATTTAGAAAAGAGTATATCCAGGTTGGAATGAAGAGACTGAAGGACTTTAGCAGACCTTCTTTCAGAGTGGCAATCCAGAGATAGCTGATGATGTCTTACACAGCTTGGATGAAGCTTGACATAAGGGGGAACAATACACAGAATCACTAATATTCAGCAAAACTTGCAGCCTATTAAAGAAATTGGGTGGAGCTAGACCACTCGCACAACAAACATCCAATGTAGCTCCTGACCAGATAGCCTCCCAAGTTGTATCTCTCTCCAAAACTCCAAGGGTGAAAGGACACTCCATTCTCATGAGGAAAGTGCTTTCAGCTTTTTGGTGGTCAGGCTGAAAGCTTTCTGGGTATTATTGTCCCTTCTCTATAAAAAAATTTGGCACTGCCATTGGTAGTCTGAAATGTGGTAAAGCAGGATGGCATTCATCCTGAATTCCTGATAAACTCTAGGAGGTGCACATAGAATTAGATTGATAAATTCCTATCAAAAATAGTTTCTAACAGCTGACTCCCATCAGAATTCAAAAAAGCTAAAATAATATCACTTCTAAAATCTGACAAACTACAAGGCAGAGTTGAAAACTACTACCAATTGCCTTTTTGAGCTCCTGCTACAAACTCCTGGAAAGATTAATTATAAGCAGGATAGTCCCATAATAGATGAACATCTGCCTGTGGAACAAGAAAAATTGGTCTAGGGGGTGGAGCCAGCTGTCAAGAAGAATGGGTGTGCTGGACGATTCTCCGGAGCGTCTGCCCTCGTTTCTGACCACCTGACAGACCTTTTGAGGTCCCTGGTTCCCTGGAGGGAGACCGGGAACAATAAGGCGTCCTGAGGAGCGGTCCTTGACGTCGGTTGGGACTTGTGAACTCAGGCGAAGCCTTGGTAAGTTGAGCGGAGGAAGAAGCCGGCCGTCAATGGCGGCCGTGAAGAAATGACAGCTGTCAGCTGGCCGAAGCATAGCAGTGGCATAGCTGGATGGAGACGTGACAGCTCCAGTTAAATGTAACCTGACAACTGAACAGAAGGGCTCCGGTGTAAGAATGCTCCAGAGGACTCCGAGAGAAACTTGAAGATTTTGAATGCCCACAAGAGGGGAGGAGGGATTTTTCCCTGCTCCTGGAAAAGCGGTGAAAAGGAAGACTTGGGCTTAATAAGTTTGCCTATACAGGGGAAACATTACGCTGGCTGGATTCAAGGAGAAGAGGAATCTCTTTTTTCTTTCTTTACTTCAAGGAAGGAAAGTTTGACTTTGAAAGGCGAGCTTGTTACAAGTCACAGAGTGAAAGTTTGGAAGAAATTAAGGAGGTAGACATTTTGAAATAACATAGTCAGATTGAACATCAGAGACAAAGAGACACCTGCTGGCTGAATTGAGAATAGCCACAAGAGGGGAAAAAAACAGGGAAAGTGATTGCTGAATGTATCTAGTCTCGCCTGGAAAGGTTAAATAGTCATCTGTGCAGAAACTCTTGATTTTAAGTGAGAACTCTGTTACTCTGGAAAATATTACAGAAGCTGTAAATAAGTGGGGAGGCTGGTTTGGAGAATTGAGAAAAATGTGTAGTATCCCCAATCTTATAAGGGTTGGAATAGGCAGGAAACAGACAACACAGACTACATTGTTAGAACCAAGCCCTGCCAGGCAAAGATCGTTAGAAGAAATGACTCAAAGAGATAGGACGAGTTCATTTAGAGACTTGCAACAAATGTTGCAAGCAATGCAAGAAATAATGTGCAAAAATCATGAAGATTTTAAAAAAGAAATAGGAGAAGTAAGGAATGATACAGGGGAATTTAAGGACAAAATTAGTTCAATGGATGGGAAATTTGAATTTTTCCATTAGTAGATGATGAAAAATGAACAAAAATTGTTGGAAATGGAGGAAAGGATGGATAGAGAAGAGCAGAGAGTAGATGAAATGAATGAAAGACTAGTTCAGGCTAACAAAGAATTAGAATCTACAGTGATTTCCCTGGGACTTGAGAAAGCCGCTCACTACCTATGGTTTCAAAATGTATGTGAGATGAAAGGTGAAGACCTTCCAGTAATAATGTCAGATATAGTAGCGAGGGCCTTGGGGTCCAGCAGAGAAGAGATGGCTAGCGAGATAGATGAGACCTATAGAATACATACAAACTATGCAAGACGGCACAATCTTCCCAGAGAAGTACATGTTAAATGTATTAAAAAATCAATTAGAGATGAAATACTATTCCGGGCTAGAGATGATGCTCTGGAGTACTGAGGTAGACAACTGATTGTTCTCAAACAAGTACCTAAAAGAGTGAGAGATCTGAGAAGACCCTACCAACAAATAACTCTCAAATTGACGAGAAAAAATATCAACTTTAGATGGTTGACCCCGGAAGGGATTCTTGTTACATGGCAGGAGAAAAGGTTCTGTCTAGACTCAATGGATAAAGCAGAGGAGTTTTATAGGAAAAACTTTGGTAGTGAGGAAGATTTAGTTGAAAGAGAGGCAAGACAGGAAGGAGAAATACCAGCCCAGGCTGTTGAAGGAAAGGAAATGCACCTTAAAGGAAAGCGGGTTGAGATTAGAGAGGATATAGACAATGGGAAAAACAAAGGGAAATATGATGAGGATAGACCTAAAGATATTAAAGAGGCCAGACTGACAAGATCAATAGTGGAAAAAGGAAAGGATCTACAACCTCAAGAGTCTAGGCCGACAATAATAACTAGATCTAAACATAGATAAGGAGGGGAAAAAGGTGTTGAATCCATATCCATTAATGTTAATGGTCTCAACTCTCCAATAAAAAGGAAAAAGTTCTTAAATAAACTCAGTAAGATGAACTTAGATATAATTATGCTACAAGAAGTCCATATAAAAAAACAATATCAATATTTATTAAGCTGCCCTAAATTGGGGAACATGTTTACGGCACTTTCAAAATACAAGAAAGGAGGAGTTGTAGCATATATTAAACAGGAAATTTTGGCAAAGCAAATTTATAAAGACGAAGAGGGTAGAATTTTAATCGTGGAAATAATTTTGAATAAAATGAAAATTCTTCTTGTGGGAATCTATGCCCCGAATGAGGGGCAGAAACAATTTTACAAAAAACTACACATTATTACTCAATTGGAATATGATAAAATATGTATAATGGGAGACTATAATGCAATCTTGGATAGACACCTAGATTATTAATGTGGGAAGAATAGAAAAAGAACTAGAGGCACAATACCTGATACATTCCTAAAAATGGCTGATGAGCTTAATATCCAGGATACTTGGAGAGAGAGGAATCTAGGGAAAAACAGTTTATCTTCTACTCTGGACGTCATCAATCATGGTCCAGAATTGATATGGTGTGGATGTCAGCAGACTTAAATTTAGAGGTAGAGGATATTGTAATTGATACAAACTCCTGGGCTGACCATAATCCAATTAGAATTAGATGGAAAGGGCAAAAAAGAATGAGGAGATGGACCTTGAAAAGGGCAATCCTAAAACATAAGGAATTTAAATTGAAATTGGAAGAACAAATGGACCTGTTTTTCGAGACAAATAAAAAGGAAGATACGAACTGCCAAAACGTATGGGATACAGCCAAAGCGTACAGTATATGAGAGGCGCTGCAATTTCCTATATGGCCAGGGAAAACAAAATTAAAACACAATGACTAAGACATTTAGAAGAAGAATTAAGTAGAGTTGAGGAAGATTTACAAAAGGAACCACAAAGACGTGAGTTGAAACAGCAGATAGATCTAATTAAACATAAGATGAACATTATTGGGAAGGAAAAGCTAGGACAGCAGATAAAACGTACTAAACAAAAATTCTTTTGAAAACGCCAATAAACTGGGGAGATGGCTGGCCTATAAAATTAAAAACACAATAACAAACAGAGGATCACTAAACTTTGCAACGCAGAAGGTGACATGGTGTATCAGAACGAAAAAAAGAAATTAGTGGCATATGAGTTCTATAAGAACTTATATAAAGATGATGAATGGAGAAATAATGATGACATTGTACAGTATTTGCAAACAGCTGACTTACCGAAAGTTCCAAAAGAATTTAAAACTTTGTTGAACAAAGAGATAACACCTTTGGAACTTTCAGAAGCAATTAAGAAACAAAAAAACAATAAAGCACCTGGGCCAGATGGTCTACCTGTAGAAGTGTATAAAATCATACAAGAACTTTTAAGCCCAATAATGTTGGAACTATTTAATGAAGTCTTAACAAAAGCTAAAATACCGGCTTCATGGGAAGAAGCTCTCCTTACTCTGATTCCTAAGGAAAATGCAGACCTGGCACATATTAAAAACTATAGACCCATTGTTGTGGCTCCGTCTTGTGAGCCCCTCTTATCGGAGGAAGAAGGCTCCGAACATGAAGGAGAGGAGATGGCCAGGCCTCCCTCTCCAGGACCCTCCTCTTTGGCAATGCCTCAGGTGTCTCCCGATGGAGAAGAGATTGACCAGGAGCCAGGTGTTTCTGAGATTGGCCAGGAGCCAGGTGTTTCAGATAGTGATGAAGATACGTTGTGGCTGGATCCACGCCAGCGTAGGCGCGACAAGCGTGCGCAGCAGAAAAGGAGACGTGCCAGAGATTAAGCTGAGTCACTGGACCACACCCCACAGGCTATAAAAGGGAGGTGGTGGCCATTTGGACTCTGTGACGGACAAAGCTAAATCTCTGGTGAAGTAGTTTGCTGTGGACTTAATTTCTAACTGTGTGTATTGTTTTTTGTTCTCTGAGTAAAAGTCTTGGCAGGCAGCTACGGAGCTGCTGCCAAGTTTTCTTATCTGTGGCGTGGAGTGTGGAGAAGTTATTTAACCCTCGGCTGGCTGTTTGGGTGGGTGTGTCAGACGGGGACAGAACACCCATTTCATTATTAAACTCAGACTATAAGATCTTTATGGCTATAATGGCGCAAAGATTTGAAAGATTTCTAGCAGATTTTATACACTCTGATCAAAATGGCTTTTTTATCAAAAAGATACATAAGAAATAATGTTAGGATTGTTTTGGATATACTGGAGTATTATGAGGTGCACAATGAAAAGCAAATGAGTTTAATCTTTCTTGATGCACAAAAAGCTTTCGACAATGTGAAATGGGATTTTATGTTTAACCAATTGTCGTATATGGACTTTGGGGAAAACTTTATAAATATGTTTAAATCAGTCTATTTTAATCAGGCAGCGAAAGTAATAATTAATGGAGAAATGACCGATAGCTTTCCAATTCAAAAAAGTACAAGGCAAGGTTGTCCGTTATCGCCATTGTTGTTTATATTATCCCTAGAGGCATTGATCAGAGTAATTCAAAAAGATAGACAGATCAAAGGTTTAGAGATCAAGAAAGAAACGTTTAAAACACAAGCTTTTGCAGACGATTTAGTTTTTATAATTGAAGAGCCATTGCAAGATTGATGGAAGTATTGAGTAAATATGGGGAAATAGCAGGTCTGAAAATAAATAAAGAAAAAACTAAAATGCTTGTCAAAAACATGACTAAAGTACAGAAAAATGAATTGGCTGATAGAATAGGTATTCAAATTACGAATAAAATAAGATATTTAGGGATACAACTAACCGCTAGATGCGTTACACTTAAGAGAGACAATTATGATAAACTAGTTGAACAGATTAAAGCTGATTTAGACCAACGTACAGCTCTCCTTCATGGGCAGAATAGCCGTAATTAAAATGAATGTGTTACCGAAAATCTTATTTCTGTTTCAATGTATGCCCATAATATTGGATAAGAAATTTTTTCAAAACCTTAACAAAATTATTCTCAAATTTATTTGGCAAGGAAAAAAAGCAAGGATCAAATTAAAATTATTGCAGGATTCGAAGGAGAGGATGGGACTTGGCCTCCCTGACATGGAAAAATACTATTAGGCCATAGTTTTACTATGGGTGCGGGATTGGATACTTTTGAAGAACAGGAGATTACTATGTTTGGAAGGTCATGACTTACAAATAGGATGGCATGCTATGCTATGGGACCAGAAATATAGGTCACATAAATATTTCCGCAGGCACTATATTAGACGGGCTTTAATTGATGTATGGGTCAAAACTTGGCAACCAAACTATACTCAAGTCCCTGGCTGGATCTCACCGTTAGAAATATATGTACATCCAAAGTTTATTCATTTAGGGAAGATTATAACATATAAAAACGTACTAGATGAGAAAGGGGAATTGAAATCCAGGAAAACTCTTCAAGAAGAAGGGATAGAATTAGAATGGTGGGCATACCTTCAATTACAGGCGAGATATTGGAATGACAAAAAAGAATTAGGCATAAAAATAGAATTGATAGGGTTGGATAAAATACTATTAGGTACTGAGGATAAAATGATTAAAAAGTTATATCATTATTTGTTAGATCAGGCAATGTACGAAGAACAGGTAAAAGAAACCATGTTAACGTGGAGCAGGGACTTTGATCTCAGCTTTGATCTGCATATCTGGCAAGAACTATGGGCACGAAATAGGAAGCTCACCTTGGCCACAGCCTACAAAGAAAACCTTTACAAAATGTTTTATAGATGGCATTACCCACCCGCAAGACTAGCTAAAATGGGCCCAAACATTTCCCCTAAGTGCTGGAAATGTAATTTGGCAAGAGGGACATATTATCATATGTGATGGGAGTGTCCGAAAGCCTGTGACTTTTGGAACAAGGTTAAAAAATGGCTAGAAGAAATACTAATGACAGAGGTAGAGTTAAAACCAGAACTCCTCTTACTAGGTATTACCACGCAGAAATATCATAAAGGGGCACTTTATTTAATGTTACATATTTTCATGGCTGCCAGATTGGCCTATGCACAAAACTGGAGAAACAAAGAAATTCCAACAGAAGAAGAGATTCTATATAAAATCTTATCGCGTGCTGATATGGATAGGCTTACTATGGAATTAAAGGACAAGACAGAAACGGACTATTTTGAAATCTGGGACAAATTTTATTGCTGGTACGAGTCAAGGAGAACTGTTCGGGTTTTAAGTTAGTGTTAAGATGGTGGTATATAAAATTATATGCTAGTATATAGAGAAACAAACTTGAGACTGTGTTATATAGGAAAATATGAATATATAGAGATTAGGAATTATATGTATGACAAGAAACAAATTGTTAGGATTATATGTACTGGAACGACACGTTATGTCCTTTTTTGTTTTAACTGTTTTATTAATAAAAAACTTTCAAAAGAAAAAAATTGGTCTACTCCGCAGCAGAATACTATGCTGCTATATGGCTTATTAGTTGCCATATTAGTAAATTGAACACCAGACTCAATGACACCATGAGGACTTTATTGGTATTAAAAACCATTCTGACTTGCTGGCTTCCAGCTCTGAGCTATATAGCACTGCCAGCATTACGAAGGCAAGATGCATTAGTGAGAGAGTACAGAAAAATTGTAACAACTCACTCCTCCTGCAACTCACTCTTATCTCATTTATCAGACTCAAATCGGGAAACTCCCACTGGCACTTGCACAACATCTGCCCAACAACTTTAACATTGATTCTCAATAGAAAGCCAAATGGGTTGCTGAATGCCAGGATGTAAGACATATAAATGACCCTACAAAAAAGATGCCAGGTTTGTGTGTAAACATTACAAATGTTTATGTGTTCCTGGCTACTTTCCTTCGTGACCAGAGGCAAGCTCGCCTGACCAATAACCAGCCAAGACACAGTGAAGACCTTTTGTTTCGTTTATTGCAATAAGCAGGGAGAGAAGCTATCAAAGCTTGGTTCTCTCCAAAGTTTCAACCCAAAATATTCCCTTCTTTATACAACCCTGTCCCGGCTGCCACATCCCTCCTCTTTTCCCATTGGCTGAGGTACTATAAGGTTATACTCTTTCCAACTGCCTCCTATTTCCTGCTACATACTAAATCATACATCACATGTACATTAATAATATAAAATATCAGACATATTCAATTGTTGGTTTAGAATTCTGGGCCCCTTAGAACAATAGGTTCTTTCCTGTTTTTCAGTTTAGTTAAGTTTCCTGGCTAGCCATTTCCTCTTACAGATGTTTTTATAGCTTGTCTTCTTCCTTTCCCACTCTAAGACCCAGCTAATTTTTGCCTACATGTTTATCTTACATCCTGCCTTTATGCTATCATTTCCTGTTTCCCAGCCATTATAGTATTTGGTAAGCTTGTTTGTCCAGGCAGTAAGTTTCCACTGCAGCAAATTCAATTTAAAATTTCTCTTTCAATATTAAATTTTAAAGACCTTTCCTTTACTTCTATCAAATCACCCCTTTTAATTTTTATTATGCTGAAAGGTCTTCATTATCATGCTTAGAAAATCTTATAACCATTAACTGTATAACTTCTTCTTTTCCTAAGGCTTTCCTAAAAGCTTTTCCTACAGCTTTGGTTAAAGTAGATGCACATAGAGGAATAATTGCAAGCATGCACAACACATAGTCCTACAAATATTTGTTTTAGCCATCCAAAACTGAGAAGCCAATTAGTTAAACAACTCCAATCTCTCCATATATTTTCATACTTTTGTTCAGGAGCTTTAGCCACTTTCCTGATTCCTTTTGCAATATCCATTACTGCTTCATGATTGTCCTCTACCTTTAAATCCCACAAACAAATTTTTAGCTTTATTTCCCAGGCTGCTCTGGTGTGCTGTCTTCAGTAATATTAGCATTAAAATCCACCCCTCATGATTATTTCACAGAATTTCACACCCACAAACTGATCCATAATCACAACAATAGCAACAGCAACAGCAATCACACTGACAATAACAAAAGATACACATTTACCACCTAATTCTTATAATTTACAATTCTATATTTTCAGTTTCTAATGATGTGACTTTTATCTCAGTTATTGGTTTTATTTGTAACAAACCACTTTTACTTCTCTCACGAGTCACCACCAACATCTTTGTTCTTAGTCTGGGGTCACCTGGAATTCTAATAGAGATGTTCAGAATAGGTAGGGGTTCTGGTCCACTACCCATTCAAGTCCTTTTAAGCATGACTTTCAGTCCTTGTCCTGGAATGACCGTCCAACCTCTTTCAGATCCAGTCACCACCTTCGCTCGTGTGTAGTGAGTCCAATTCTTCTCAGCCCTCTGGAGAGCAGATTAAAATATAAGGAACTTCCCTTCTTTGGTTGTAGAAGTTCCTCCTTCCATTTACAAATCAGCACCCACTGTCCCGGCTGGATCTTATGGACTGGAAATTCCAAAGGAGCTGTTTGCGCCACCAAGCCTTCCTGTCAAAGAGAAGACAGAGACCTCAGTACTTGTTCTACATTTAGCTATTTGTCTCCCTCCTTTGGGAGCCTTAACCCTTTATTAACCCTTTTACATATCAAATATCCCTCTGTGGCCCTTTGGGCTATCTCATAAATTCCAAGGGTAGCATAGAATTTCAAATACATTTCTGCCTATGCTTTAGTTCCCCAATGACTCCCTTGGGGGAGGAGCCAAGATGGTGGACAGGCAGCAAAGGCTGTAAAGAGCTCCTCCAAAAGTAAAAGCTTTATTTTATTTTATTTTTATTTTAACTTTTTAACCCCTTTTAACACTGCATTTTTAACCTACCCATTTTAACCTATTTTAATCTATTTTTAATCTGTTTTTAAATCTGTTTTAACCCTTGTTTGACTTTTTATAATAGTCAAAGACTTTTTATAAAGGATATATACTGGAGAAGCTACCATTGTTTTACCTACATTTTAACAACTCTACAAGCCAGGATTATCAAGAATGAGGAAAAGGAGAAAGAGACAGTCTGTTCACTCGGCAGCACAGAGTTCTTCCAAGCCACTGAAAATGGAAGATTTCGCAGCAAATAGACAGCCTGCCCCAGTAAGTAACTCATCTGTATGTGACTCATTGGAATGGGATTTACAAACTGAACTTGAAAGCAAACAGCATATAGAATTTTCTGTTTCTCTCACAGAAAATAGCTCCCCATCCTGGAATTCAGCACCCGCTTTTCCTGCACAGGATGGGATAGTAACAAACTTAGTAAGGGAGAATGAAACAGATCTCCTTTCCAGACAATGTTTGCTCAAACCATAAATTCAATCTACGAACTTTTATCAATTGTCACAAATAAGGTTGACTGCTTGAAAGAGTCTTTTGCAAAGTTTATCAGCAGTCAAACAAACATTGCAGAAGGATCCAGGAGAACACATGATAGACATGGGATGGCTAATGCAGAAATGGAAACTAGAATAGACCCCTCTCTCCCTTCTATAAATGAGAGAGGAAAGAATACCCACAAAGAAACCAACACTCAATCAGATAGTTCTAGAGGTGACCATTATTACCTCAGTTTACAGACCAACCAAGTTACCTTGCAAATCTATGATAACAGAAGGAATAGAGGACATTGGAGTGATAGAAAAGCTGTTAGGCAGTCTCTGAGCCAGTTGCTCCACTGCAAGTACACGCAGATTGATTTATTACATGCAGAGTGGCTGCCTGCAAGAAGGCAATCTATGCGGATTTTGCTATCCTTCAAGCAGTCCATAATTCCCTCAATGCTTCTTAGAATGAAGCACTTCCTGAGCACTTTTTCAATATTTCCAATATGTGTTTTCCGCTCAGGGAACCTGTGTCCATTCTTGGTTCAATCTCTCCATGAGGAAACTATTGCTTTAAATCCAAGCTGCAACAGACCTCATACTGATAAGTTTGAAACATGGGGAGCTGAATCAACTCGAGAAAACAGAGAAGTGATCCACAAACAGAGTTACCCACAGTCACTGATTCTACTGAGGGAGTGCCAGAAGAAATGTTGATAGACTTTAATGATATATTGCCAGAACCTGAGCAAGCTAATAATACACAGAGACTGGATGATTTAGAAAAAGCATTGACAATAACTACTCAATCTAATGCATCAAATGACAATTGTCATAACTGTCCTCCAATGGGTGCCCCTGTGGAGAACTTGAACTGACTATATGAAGGCCAGTGCAAGAAAAACATTTTTTTGAAAATATTTTATTAGGTTTTATAGAGGTAGGGGGAAGGGAGGGTCAACATAGGTAGTGGGATTTGGGGTAGGGTTCGAGGAAAAGGTTGGGGTAGGGGTAAGCACAACAATGGGGTTACCCCAAAAAACATTTCACGCTTTAGCAAGCAAACTATCATCCAGATACAAGTTTTCAACAGGGCTAATATAATAATCAGTAACTGTAGCCAACAAGGATAACAAAAATTATCAAGCATATCAATTAATCAAAAGAAAAAAATCAGTCATCTTAACAAATTTCAATTTCATTATCTCATTTTGTTAACCATTGATAAAAAAAATTTTCCATGTCTTATAATAGACTGAGTCTTCTTTCTCTTTAATCTCTAACGCTAATCTATCCATTTCTGCACATTCTAAAATTTTCCTAATTATAGTCTCGTCAGATGGTATATCTTCATTTTTCCAGTATTGGGCAAATGCTATTCTCGCAGCTGTCAATATATGTAATATTAAATACTCATTCTCTTTCCCATAGTTAGATCCTAATATTCCTAGCAGAAACAGTTCTGGCCTAAATTCTATATGTATTTTAGTCATCTTTTCCAGCCATATATGAATCTTAAACCCGTATTTTTTTGCACTGGGGCACACCCACCAGATATGATAGTAAGTGCCTGGCTTTTGTTTACACTTCCAACAATTATTCGAAACATCTTTAAACATTTTCGCTAACCTTACTGGTGTCATGTGCCATCTGTAAAACATTTTATACAAATTTTCTTTATATGAAGCTGCTTTAGTCAGTTTAATATTTCTATCCCATAGCTTTTGCCAAGCTTCTAAGTCTATAGAGTATCCAAAGTTTTTTGCCCATACTATCGTTGTCTCTTTTACTTGTTCTTCTTCCATCTTCCATTTTAGCAGAAATCTATAAAGTTTCTTAATGAGGTTTTCATCTGTTTTCAAAAGTATTTGATCAAATTCTATCTATAATCTATTGATCAAATACTATTATAAAATCCCGCTGTCTTTAAGTCTTTCTCATATCTTGTTTTAATTTGTAAGTAAGGCCACCATGATAAGTCAATGTCTTAATGTTGTAAGTCTTGTCTGTCTTTGAGTTTTCTGTCATTATCGAGGATATCTTTATAGGTGACCAGTTTATCATAATTAATTAAATTTGGGTAGGCAAAGCTTTCATTGTTGAAAGCCACTCTGGTGTTTTCATATAAATTTTTTGTTTTATTCTCTCCCATTCTAAAATGAGTACATTCCTTATGACATGGCGTTGAAAGTGTCTGTGTATTTTATTTTTCCCATACCACAGAAAGGCATGCCAGCCCAATTGCAGGTCATGCCCCTCTAGGTAGAGCAGTCTTTTGTTTCTCAACGTTATCCACTCTTTAATCCACGGAAGAATCGCTGCTTGGTAGTAAAGTCTCCAATCTGGAAGTCCAAATCCTCCACTATCTTTAGCTTCTTATAGCATTTTAGTTTTAATTCGTGCTTTCTTCCCTTGCCATATGAATCTTAATATTGTTGTATTTAAATCATCAAAGAAAGTCTTCCCCAGTTTTACGGGGATTGTTTGGAATAAAAAGAGTAGTTTCAGTAAAATACTCATTTTCACTGTTGCTATTCTTCCTAACAGTGAAAGTTGGAGGTTTTTCCATTTTTCCAAGTCTAATTTTATTTGTTTCAGGAGTCTTTCATAATTATCTTATTTTAGTGTCATACATCTTGGTGTAAGATATATGCCTAAATATTTAACTTTTTTGACTATTTGCAAGTTTGTCTTCTTTGTAAAGTAGGTTTTCTGTTTATCTGTTAAGTTCTTTGTTAACACCTTAGTCTTTTCTCTGTTTGTTTTCAACCCAGCCACTTCTCCAAATTTTTCTATTTTCTGCAACAATTTAGTAGATGTTTCTAATGGCTCCTCCAAGATGAAGACCAAATCATCTGCGAAGGCTTGTAATTTATATTTTTGGTCTTTAATTTCCAATCCTTTTATTTCCGTATCCTGTCTGATGTTTCTAGCCAGTACTTCCAGAATAGCAAAGGAGATAATGGACAACCCTATCTTGTGCCTTTTTGCAAGAAAAATTTTTTAAACATAATGTCATGGAATGTAGCCGGGTGGTATCATTTCAGAGGCCTTAATCATTCTGATCCTCTGAAAGGTAAGGATATTATATTGGTGCAAGAAACCTGGACTACTGATGATCTCCAGCTTAATGGCTTTTATTCATATAAGCTGGAAGCAAGGCCAGTCAAAGGCCCAGGGAGACTGAAAGGAGGGCTGGGTATATTTATTTCTACCAACTTGAGAGCAGAGTCCACACTTATTACCCCTTTAAACCATTCAACTATGGCTCTTTTCCTCAAGTGGGACTCAGTCCTGTTTTTGATAATTAATGTTTATCTCCCTCCTTCACTAAGAAAAGCTGAAACCACTGCATATGGCTGGAGTTGGAACACTACGTTAATAAAATGGAACCCCCAAATGCCAGAGTCCTACTAGGGGGAGACTTTAATGCCAGATTGGGACCAGATGATTATACATTATTCATGAAACATCATCAATACCCACTGTTAAGTCCGGAGAATAATGGCGCTTGAGACGAAGCATTTCTAACAAGTCTTTATTCTCTGCTTCCATTCTACGAACAACCCGAGCAGAGGCACGCAGGCCTCTATTTATACCTTCTAATCCCCGGGCAAGTTCAACCAATCATGAGGCGGTCTTTTCCCGCCTTGCGCATGCGCACAAGGCCGGCGCCACTCAGTC
>NW_015386770.1:587071-588686 GCF_001527695.2 Protobothrops mucrosquamatus | reverse complement strand
CAACCAGTCAGAACCTCTAGTTCAGTGATTGCAGTTCACCTGCTCACCTTACGTAATCTGCAAGGTATTTGGGAGGGCCTTTGACCCTGAGCGACCTTCTCGGACCTGGGGAACTTGTAGTGTTTTCCCCGTGGCTTCCCACACTAGGTGAATTTCCTTGTGGTTGTTGTGTGACTTCAGTTTGACTTTCCTGCCTGTCTCTTAGGCTTGAGAAGTCAGAACTCTGTTGATCACTATACCCAGTTGACCTACCACCAATGGAGTTTTCCAACCCCTCTGAACTCATCTCCGTGTTCCCTGACAGAGTGTGGTTTTCCTGGCTCCTTCCTGTAGTGTGAGGGTTTAGGGATGCCTCCCTGTTAGACCTTATGCGTGGGGACATCCTTCTATTAGCCATTTCAGCAAAGGATGTGTTTCCCCTCTGTTTTGCCTGCTCTCTTGCATGTTGTGAGTTGTGAGTATGCTCCCAGTGATTCTCCGTGTCTGGAGTATTGTTTGTGAGGTGTGGATAGTTAGTATACCTCCGGTGAGACTCCCAGGCTGGAGTGTGTGTGTGGGTGTCTGTGTGCCCCTGTCCCCATGAATTGCTACCTGAATCTCCAGTGGAACTTGGGTGTTGAGAGCCCGTGTCGTTCCCCACAACCGTTGTTGGCAGCAGATTCTGATTCTCAGAATGCATTTCCCATTCCTACTCCCCCCGTAGAGGAGACTGAGGAGGAACCCCAAATGAGTCCCGCCTCACACGTAATTGATCAATGTGGCGGCGAAGAACACGGCCATCTTCCATTGACACCTCGTAGGACAATGGCCCCGAGACCTTGCAGACCACAGCCGGGACCCAGAGGTGTCCAGGCCCGTAGTTCCTGGCCCAGACAGGATCGCCTTCACGAAGGACCCGTGGTGGGTGTGGCTGAGACACCTGTGAAGCTACACGCTCTGGATGCAGCCTGTCCAATTTAGTCACGAGCCAACGACCCCAACGGAGTTCAGCCGGGCACTTACCCGTGGCAGTGCACGGAGTAGTACGATGGGCTAGAAGAAAGTCAGCCAACCTGTGATGCCAATTGCCGTAAGTCAGCTTCTTGAGGGCGTCCTTGGCGACGCGGACCATCCGTTCAGCCAGACCGTTGGTGGAAGGATGAAAGGGAGCCGAAGCAGCGTGGCGGATCATGTTGGCCCGAAGAAATCCCTGAAACTCAGTAGAAGTAAATTGAGGACCGTTATCCGACACCAGAACATCGGGCAACCCGTGTGCAGCAAAAATGTTTCTCAACACTTAAATAGTCTTGGCGGCTGTGGTAGAAGACACAGGCACGACCTTCAGCCACTTGGAATGGCTATCAACAACAACCAGGAAGAATTGACCCTGAAAGGGCCCAGCGTAATCTACATGTATTCTAGACCATGGAGTGTGTATTTCCTCCCACCTGTGTACAGGGGCCTGGGGCATTTCAGGCCTGGACTGTTGGCAGGCATGACACCCATGGACTTGGGACTCGATGGCCCGGTCAATGCCAGGCCACCACAGATGGCTGCGTGCAAGCGCCTTCATCCTGACAATTCCAGGGTGGCCCTCATGTAATGAAATCAAAATTCTAGCCCTCAAGGAGGCCGG
>NW_015386770.1:578422-585353 GCF_001527695.2 Protobothrops mucrosquamatus | reverse complement strand
TGTTGAGGGAAATTATGGAAAGGGCAGACCCCGTGTCAAGTTCCATCGACAATGGAACTCCCTGCAATTTCACTTTAAGTGTTAGTTTCTTTTTAAGGGGTTTGTGTGTGCCTATTCTTAAAATGTTCCGGCGTGTTGCACAGAACCCCACCCTGTTTTGGCTGGGCACCCTGGTACCTTTCAGATTCAATTCTTCCTTTGGTTGTACCTTCTGTCGACCCAGGCAGACCGCAGCGATGTGGCCCTTCTTTCCGCACGCTCGGCAAATGGCGGAACGGAACCGACATTCCGCTCGCTTGTGGCGTCCACCACATCCGAGGCAATGAAGCTCAGCTGGGCCCTTGTCCTGACGATCTTTGGACCTCCTCCCAGCTGCTTGGTAAAGCTTGTCCACCTCTTCTTCAGGATCTTCTTCCGAATCCTCGTGCACGTCTTCCTTGTGAATAGTGCAGTCTCTGGAACGTTTCGCTTAGGCCGCATGTTCTTGACCGCCCCACCGGCAGCTTCTTCAGCCGAAACCTCTCGCAGAGCATCTTGGAAGGAGACATCTTCCCTGGCGAACAGCCTCTGCTGTAATTCTGTGCTCCTCAGTCCGCACACAAAACGATCGCGCAGTCTTTCCTCTAAGTCCTTGAAGTCGCACGGTTTAGCTGCTCTTCTCAAGGCCGCAACGTATTCTTTTGCTGATTCTCCAACTCCCTGATCTCTCTGTTGAAATGTGTGCCTCCAAGCCATGACAGATTGCTTGGGTTGGAAATGTTCCTTTAAGGTTTTCTTCAGATCGGAGTATGATACCGTTTCCAGCGAGTCCGGGGCGATTAAGCTCTCGGCGATCTCAAAGGCGTCTTGCCCACAAATGCACAACAATGTGGCAGCCTTTAAGCCTTCCTCCCGAATCTGGTTTATGCGGAAATACGTCTCGACTCTTGCAACATAAGATTCCCACCTCTCGGGGTGAGAGACGTCGAATTCCGCTAAACACCCAACTTTCGCCATGATCGAAATCAGCGATTTCGTACTGGCAGGATAACGCTGACTTCCACGGCGTTTTCTCTTCCGGACTTCTTTGGGTGAGTCTTCAAACTTTCCTAGCTGTAGAGACTGGATCCCATCCTCGTCGCCAGTGTTAAGTCCGGAGAATAATGGCGCTTGAGACGAAGCATTTCTAACAAGTCTTTATTCTCTGCTTCCATTCTATGAACAACCCGAGCAGAGGCACGCAGGCCTCTATTTATACCTTCTAATCCCCGGGCAAGTTCAACCAATCATGAAGCGGTCTTTTCCCGCCTTGCGCATGCGCACAAGGCCGGCGCCACTCAGTCTGGTCCCGGGCAGCTTTTGCAAATGCCCGGGACTCTTGCAACGTCCCAAGCCTGCTTTTGCAGGCTCAGGACACAACACCCACCATCTGAGGTCCCTATACAAACCAACACCTCCCTCACATGACTCTCTAAAAACATTAGAGCTAACTATGCTGGCCTTTGTCTTGCCAAGTTGGCAAATAAATTTAACTTCTTCATATCTAATGGCTTATGGCCTGGTGACTATCCTGGCGAGTTTGCATTTATGGCAGGGTCCAAAACTAGCACCACTGACTACATCTTAACTTCTATGGACTTAGTACATTATATAGAAAATTTTGAAGTCCTGCCTTACCTAGAAAGTGATCATCTTCCTCTGTGTATATACATGAAGCCCTTTATCAGGCAGATACCCTCTAAGGACTATTTTATCCCTGCAATCTCTACAGCTGGCCTAACAAGATGTCGGGTCAAATGGACCCAACAACTTGATCAGAAGGTAAGGAGAGCCCTAACAAAGGATAATTTTCAAAAAATCCATGCAGCCTTTACATGAGCCAACCCAACTCAAGATTTATTAGAACTATATAAAAAATTAGTTTATGAGCTACAACCATTATTAGCACATGACCAAAATTTCTCAACTAAGAGGTCCTGTTCTACCTCCAAACCATGGTTTGATAAGGATTGCATAGAAGCCAAGCAAGGCCTTAACTCGGCATACAAGGAGTACAAAAGCGAGACTGGATATGGCAATAAAGCAATTCTTAAACAGTTACTTACACTTAAAAACAATTCAAGCAATTGATTGCATTCAAGAAGAGACAAGACACAAGGTCTTCCTGGGAGCAGCTCATCGTGGCAGCAAAGCAAAAGAACTCTTCCTTATTTTGGCGTCTAATAGCTTGCCACTCTGAAAGAATCTATACCCCATTAGACTGTCATATATCTCCTATAATCTGGGAACTCCATTTTCGGAGAATGTATGAAGACCCCTCCAGCAAGAGTAAAAGGTCTATAATGAAGGATTTACCAGAGTGGCCTCCAGTTTCTCCAGAGTCTGAAATCAAATCCCTCATTGGCCAATTCAGGATTGGGAAGGCTCCAGGAGCTGACTTCATTTTGGCCAAATTACTAAATAATATGGAGTGGTGGGTACCTGTCCTGGCAGCGCTATTCACCTATATTGACTCCACCGGCCATGTCCCAGAGGATTGAGGCTTGGCATTTGTGGTCCCAATTTATAAAAAGGGAAAGAGAGACAACCCTGCCAACTACAGACCAATAAGTCTGCTAAATATAATCAGCAAACTCTATGCCAAACACCTTCAAGATAAATTAAAGGAGTGGCTGGACCTTGAGAATCTGATTGCTGAAGAACAAGCCGGGTTTAGAGAGGGGAGAGGCACCATAGATCAGTGCTTAGTTCTTCGTCATTTGATTGAAAAATATGCATCAGATAGGCCTGTATCATTATACGTTGCCTTTATAGATCTTAAAGCAGCTTTTGACACGGTTACAAGGACTAAGCTATGAGAGAAGATGGAAGCTGCCTCAATTGATCACAGACTCCTCCATCTGTTATGTGCCTTACATACCAAAACACCCCTCAAGGTGATGTGTAATATGCAAGGGTCTCTCTCGAAGTCAGTTGAAACTCAAAAGGTGGTTAAACAGGGGTGCATTTTGGCCCCCTTGCTCTTCAATTTTTACATAAATGATATGATAAAATGGTTAAATAATCCAAATTATCACCTCCCAAAAATAGGTGACCGAAGCATTGCTCTGCTGCTTTATGCAGATAACGCTGTGATTCTCTCCAGGATGCCAGTTGGCCTTAAAAGAGCCTTGCGAGCCCTTGTCCAGTATTGCAAATATAATAAACTGGACATAAATTATGAGAAAACAAAGGTTATGGCTTTTGCAAAAAGGCCAAAATGGTACTCATGGTATTTAAATAGCCACAAAATAGAGTAGGTAACCACCTTTAAATACCTAGGAGTGGTCATCCATGCCACTGGCTCACAAAAAGCCCATGGAGAATACACGGCTGCCTCTGGCCAACGATCAGCGAGTGCCATTCTTAAATTTTTCCACACAAAGGGAGAACACTATGTTCCAGCAGCAATTAAGCTCTTTCTGGCCAAGTCGCTAGCACACAGCTTCTCTACAGGACCTTGCTTAGACCCTCAGCTTCATGTTTTACACCACGGGAAAGAGTCCAATCCAAATTTATCAGAACAATTCTCCAGATGCCGCACTGTGTCCCAAATGCACTTCTGCGCCTGGAGACAGGATTGATAAAAGTCGAAGCAAGAATCTGTATAGCTTCCTTAAACATCTGGCTAAGGCTTAATTGCTTTCCCCAAGGCTTTGCTCCATTAATCCTTCAAGACAAATTTTCCTCATCATGGATCAAGGCAGTCGAATCCAACCTTGCCAAACTAGGCTTTTCCCCAGCCTCAATACTCAAATTGGACTACGACCAAGCAAAACAAACCTTGTGTCAAAGGGTAGAGGACATTGAGAGGCAAGCGGAGTTAGGTATAGCTCCGCTGTTTCTGGCTCCAGAATCTATTAGATACGTGGTTACACTTGTCAGGTATCTTAGTCAGTCACGGGAAAGCATTCTTGCTTGCACGGTGCCATGCGTTTCCATCAGCCATCCTGTATGGCAAGTATAAAAAGACACCAGTGTCTGAAAGACTCTGCTCCTGTGGCTCAGGAGAGGTGGAGACCATTGGACACATACTTCTTTGATGTTCCTTCTACAGAGCCATTCAGAAAAACCATATCCTCCCCATAATTGATAGGTATCCAGGTCATTCGGAAAGTATTTATCTCCAGTGGCTTCTTAAGGACGAGCAGGCAGTGATCACGGTGCAGGTGGCTAGATTTTGTGCAGCAGCATTGGGAATTTGCAAGAAACATAAATAATCATTTTAGATCTTTTTAATAATCTTTTATAATTGATTTTATTACGTATTTTATCCAGTTTTAGACTATACAATGTATTTTTATTGTCAGGTCAGTATGATTCAGTTTTTCTGAAGCTAGCTTGTTTTTGATATACTGTCTGTAAAACTAGGCAGACCTTGGTCGCCCATTGATTGCATCATTGATTATGATGTATTGCTATATCCACTTGTGATGGTTCTATTTAGTTTTGTTTTATTTGGATGTTTGATTTATGTGTGGCCTTTGGCTGTAATAAATTGATTGATTGACTCCCCTCATGTAATTTTTGGATCACCATTCTTGCAATATCTTGTGATAACCACAGAATCCCCTTAAGGCCATTTTTGTTGTTTGGTAATTATAAATCTACTACAGCCTCAATCCTTTTACTATCTATTTTCCTTTCCCCTTCAACTATAATATATCCTAGATATTTTTCCTCCTTTTCTACCAATTGGGCTTTATTTGCTAGACATCCTCAATCCTTTCTTCTGCCAAAAAGTTGCTTTCCCATTTCTTGATAATTTCCAGAATAAGAGCTTACAAAACTGGGATGCTACATAAGAATGTATTTGCTTCCACAGCTTAAAAGTGGAGGAATGAAAAAAAGAAAAAACCATTTGTCTTGTGTCAGATAGACTATACTTGTCCATGGAAGCTCTATCAAAAATGTTAATGTTTTTCTTTCTCCTCCCCCTTTCACCCTGATTAGATACCATGTCACAAAAATATATCTCAGTAAACTTATTGTAAATAACACATTCAGGATTTTAAAAGGTAAAGCACATAGGCTCACCGATCAGCATTGAGTCAACATTTCTGGAATGCCTTTTGTCTCAGGCAGATAATATTCAAATCACTCTTGTGGAAGCTCATAAAAGAACAACAGGATAGCTGAGGAGACAAAAGATTGTCTCTCCCTTCCCCCATTCACCAAACTAGAGTAAAAATTTATAGAAAATTTTTGCTTTCAGAGAACTGTCCTCAAAGCATTAAACAGAAGGAAAATTACCACAACACTTACAGAAGTGGCTTGCCAAAACCTCCCTCCTAGGGCTGAACAAAAATAAACCAGCCTTGCAGCCTGTGGCCATAATCCTAAAACCAAATTGGTTTTTCATAAAGGTTTCCCTTCCCCTGCTTAGCTCCAAGGAAAAGAAAAACAAATTGAACACACACAGTGTACAACAATTAAACATCTCTTTTGTAGTAGCAAGGAGTTCCAAAGACACATATTTTACCAGATGTTAATAAAACATAATAAGATTTGTTCCCTTGACAAGAATACTCTCAAATGCATTATTAATGATAAATCCAAACTGAAATGCAAAGGAAAATCACTGAAACATGCCACACATACAAAAACAAAATATCAGAGTTGGATGGTACATTAAAGGTCCTCTAGTCCAACCCCTTACTGAAACAAGAAACTCTATCCATTTCAGACCCTATCAATTTCTAACCTCCTCCCAAAAAACTCCAATAATGAAGCATCCACAGTTTTTGGAGACAATTATCCCACTGATTAACTATTCTTACAGTCAGGAAACTTTACCCAATTTCTGTTGTTTTTTTTAAAAAAAAAACAAATATGCAGACAGAAACTGCTCCCCCCCCTTTTTTTTCTTTTTTCTGCATCTCTTATTTTTCCAAGGCAAAAATTCTTCAGTTAAAAAAGTAACAAACTAAAAATGTTTAAAAGAATTGCTCAAAAATTTCACCCCCCTTCAATAGCCCTTCCATCACGGGTTTTAGACCCATTCTTCCTTCCAATGTAATGTTATACTGTTTGTGGTGAATTACTTCACCAGGGTTCTTTAAAGTCACCTTTAAATGATCCATGTGTACCCCTCCTCTATTGCCCTCTTGGGCCATATAAGAGAGTCCCCTATTCCTTGAGTTTCCTCGCTCAAGGCCATAATATTTACAAATATTTCTCTTTCATTCCCCATAATAAAAAGCCCCAGTTTACCAATTAAGTACCTCCTGGCCAAATTGCAGCTCATTTTTAACAATACAAAGTTGCACCATAGTCCAGGTTCCTTTACTACTGTCTGGACTATAGCAGGTTTAAATATTGTTGCTTCTACTAAATGTCCCCAGTTCCCTGAGCCTTAATCTTCCCTTCCCCAATTTGCATTCCTGGAGGTATTTAGTTCAGAGTAAATCTGGTGGCTCTGGAATCCACCGAGTACACCCTTTCCTCCTCCAGGGGTCCAACCTTTAAGGTTTATCAGGGGTTCCTAAAAAGCTGGACCAGAAAACAAATTAGTCCCCTGACACCTCTAATCCTCAAAACTCACCAAATTTGTTCCCCCTCCTTCCTCTTAGGGCACTCATTTTCCAGTGTTCTTTCTCCTTACAAAAGGCACATTTATTTATTTATTTATTTATTTATTTAATTTTATTTTTATGGACTGGGGAAATTTTCTCCTAGGGGTTTATATCCCCTGGTGCCAAATGGCTGTCCTCACCCCCAGCCTAGACTTCTCCCAAGACCACTTACTGATTTCCTTTTTTTTTTCAATAAAAATTTTATTATTTTCATCATAAAGAGAAAACATACAAATATAACACAAATATAATATAAAACCCACATCCCCCACCCACCCCACCCCCGAGACTTCCCAAACCTAATCCCAGGATAATATTCAAATATAAGTAAACAATTA
>NW_015386770.1:572461-575451 GCF_001527695.2 Protobothrops mucrosquamatus | reverse complement strand
TGTTCTTCATGTATCTTCCAGATATGAAACCAGTTTGATCATCATGTATATAATGTTGCAATATCTGCATCAGTCTATTAGCCAGAATTTTTGCAAAAATTTTATAATCCACATTCAACAAAGAGATAGGTCTATAATCTTTAAGTTCCAAAATTTCTTTATCATCCTTCGGTATCAAAGATATAAAAGCTCTTGTCCAAGACTGTGGTGTTTGTTCTCCCAACATAATTCTATTAAATAAGATTTTTAAAGGTTGTAACATCACAGCTGATAGTGACTTATAATAAATTGCTGTCAAGCCATCAGTTCCAGGGGCTTTACCAGCTTTCAGTTGTTTGATTGCATTTAAGATTTCATATGTAGTAATCTCTTCATTCATAAGTTTCTGTTGCTCCAATGTAAGTTTATATACAAATGAAGATTGTAAATATTTGTCAATATCTTCACTATTTATAGCCTCTGAAGAATATAAATGCGAGTAGAACTCAGTAAATGCCTTTTTAATCATTTCTTGTTGATAAATTTCACGATCCTTAACCAAAACTTTAGATATAAGTCTAGCTTTCTGCCTCTTACGTATTTGGTGGGCCAACCATCTCCCCGGTTTATTTGCATTAGCAAATGTATTATGTTTAATATACTTCAAATTGGTGGCCACCTGATCAGCAATTAGCAAATTAAATTGATCTTTAAGCATTTTGATGGAAGTTTTTAAATTAATATCTGTTGGTCGTTGCAATAATAATTTTTCTTTAATCCCAATTTCTTTTTCCAAATCTAATCTAGTCTGTATTTGCCTTCGTTTATGTGCATTATTCATAGCAATTAATATTCCCCTAGAATAGGCCTTGGCTGCATCCCAAAACATATTTATGGGAGTCTCCTTATTCAAGTTGAATTGAAAAAACTCTTCCATAGATTCCTTCAAAGCTTTAACTTTATCCTCATAGTTAAACAAATTTTCATTTATTCTCCAAAATTTCCTCTTTTTTATCTGGCCAATCTCTATCCAGACCATACTATGATCAGTCAAAGTTCTAGGAAAATTTTTTGTTTTATTACAANTATTTGTCTAATCTTGAGCTCCTGTGTCAAAAAAGCATAGTCTCTGCGCGCTCTAAGTATTTTCGCTGGAATTTCTTTTAAAAGAATAACGTCTTGATTTAAAATCTTGAATCTCTGTTGGTAAAAGAGCTGCATTATTTCATTACGTCTCGACTTTCTTGTAAGATAGACCACTATATCTCTAGGCAAATTCTTCTGTAGAGCGATCCACGAGTTCACCCTAAAAACGCGCTCTATTTCCAAGTAAATTTCCTGACCACACGACAAGGCATCCCCAAGTGCATCCGCAATTACTTGTCTTAAATTCTCCTTTGGATCCTCAGCCAACCCACGGATCCGAATTGCAAACTCCATATCACGAAATTGAGCAATCAACACATCCCCTTTAACATTTTCCAGACTCTCCTCTACAAGTTCAAGTCTATGGTCACTTGCTTCCGCTCTTTGCTCATTCTCCTCCACCCTTTCTGCTACTGCGTCTACATAGTCAGCCAACCCTTTAAAAGCAGTTGCCACACTCAAACAAAAATCCTCCTGTTTCTGTGATAAATCTTGCTGTTGTTGAGATAAATCCAATTGTTGTTGTGATAATTGATCAAATCTATTTTGCATTTTAACATCCATCGCTTGAAACATCTCAGTCATTTGTTTAATAGTTGCAGACATCATATCCTGCAACTCTCTGCCAGAAGACGGTGGAGACGAAGAAGATGGAGGGTGTGGTGGATGGGAAGTCTTTGAAGTTGGCTGGGGTGTCTGAGACATCGGAGATGTATATTTTACAGTCGAAGGCACAGTTTTTTTCGAGGCCATATTTGCAATAAAGTTCAAGTTATTAAAAAGTCTTATAAACAATTCAGCCAACGCAGATAGTACACCGGTTAAAAGTAGTAAAAGTTCCAAACCGGAAATCACTTTCACTTCTTGCTGAAAAGTATCAATCCAACGCCATTTTAAGTTCACTTTCCCTCAGTCCACCTCAAATACAGGGAAGAACTTTATCCAAGTTAGAGTAAGGTCCAAGAAAAAAAGCAAACTTCCAGGGTCGGTTCGTCTGCTTACAGGAAAAAACTCACAGTTCTCTTTAAGTTGCAGCGGTGGCGGCGGCTTCTAGCTTCGCTGACGCGAAGGCGTCCTGGATCGCGGAGAAGCCCGGGGCTCCGGAGGAGTTCTCACCTACATCGTCCACAAGGGACGACTCGGGAACTCAACTCCTACCCCGGGTAGCTCACCTATCCCCCTCTGCCCAGGGGAAAGGTATCAAGCCATTTGACAGCTGATGCTAGCTGTCAAAACGGCTTTTACGCAGAAACAGGTGGGAGGCAGCTACAGCTGCGTCCGACGAGGTCGCCTGCCACCGGAAGTCTCCACTTACTGATTTCCTGATTACTCCTGCTGGCCTGTTTGCACCAATTGAGCCATCATTTTTATTTTACGTTACTCTCTCTCCTCTTCTCTCTTTGCATAAACTTTCTCAGCCTCTCTTACCAGTTGTGAGAAGTAAGTCTTCATCCTGGTTCATCCAAGCCGGGAATATTATCATTATTATTATTATTAAATAAGCAACATGGCAACTGCTTTGGGAAGATGGTTACAGTTTATTGCAGAAGCAGAAAGATGGCTCTTCAGGAAAGAGCAGAGAAGAAAAAGAGACAGAGCACATGGCCAGTAGCTTTTTTATACCCTCTGTAGCTTTTTGTTTGGAAGTTTTCCTGTTCCTGTGTTGTGAACTTTGAGGCTATTTCCTGTGTCACATATTCTGACCTGAGCCCAGGTGTGCCTCTCTGGTATACTTGATGGTAATGGTTAGTCCCATTATGTCCCAAAAGTCATCTCCTGTTTCCCTGGTGATGGGGCTAATGACTCTTAAGAGCTTCCTTTGTCTTGAGATCCCTGGCTCCAAACTTCCTGATGGTTCCACATCT
>NW_015386770.1:555562-571861 GCF_001527695.2 Protobothrops mucrosquamatus | reverse complement strand
GTTTCCCTGGTGATGGGGCTAATGACTCTTAAGAGCTTCCTTTGTCTTGAGATCCCTGGCTCCAAACTTCCTGATGGTTCCACATCTGCATTTGTATAGGCCTAGCTACTGCTTTGGGCAAAGAGATGAGGCAAGGTTTGGTTTCTGCTTTTCAAAAAATGCTTTTAAAAATCCTTTTGGTGAACAATATTTTTTCTGCCTTTTTAATATTTCCTTCTCTGGCCTAACTTCCCACACAGTAATACATCTTCTATTGTTTTAGTTCTCCATGTGTCTAATTTCTCAATTTTACCCTAATATCTTCCCATGCTTTCCATACAAATTAATATTTCAAAATCATTTGATGTCCTGGATTACCAGGATCCAAATATCCATACTTTTGAAACTGGCTTTTTAATTTTTCTAGCCATTCAGTCATGCTTCCTCCTTTCCTTGTTCTAATCACAATGCCTTCTGAATGTTAAGACTCTGAGGCATTGCATTTTTAAATACCTTCTATCCCTTATAATCAGCCTTAGCATTCCTCTCTGCACTCCTGTTACCATCCCACTTTGGATCTGCAACAGGGATCTCAGCCTGTTCATTCTTTTGTAAATCTTTTTCTTACACTGTTCTCTAGCCGCTCACCTAGTCATCCCATTCTCTTCTGGTGTAAATATGTTAAAAATGGGTTGCATTTCTCCCCGTGAATATTCCATTGGTCCTAAAAACATTTCTACCCTGTTTTCCTACTTCAATAGGATCTTCTATTAGTTTGGGCAATTCTTTCCTAAATTGCCTGATTTCAAAAGCTGTTAGGGGGTGCAATTTTCCCCCCTTGGAGAGCGGTTTTCCCCTCTCTTGTCACCTTCCAAACTATAGGAACCTCAAAAAATACATAGCTGTCTATGAGTTTCTATAGATTAATTATCAACTTAACTCTCACACAAAATAGCAGACCAGGCACAAAACTTCACACAGCTCCCCCCCCCTCTCTCTTCCATCTGATTATTCTTTTTTAACACCTTTTATTGTCCTTCTAATTACTAAGAAACTAGCCTTCTTCACCCTTTCTTGCATTTATACCAGATACAAAAAAATTCCAAATACTTCACCCCAGGCAAAACAATCATTATTATTTTCAAGGAGCTTTTTCACAAGCCAATGAGCTCCATTTCCCAAATTTCCTTTTGGAAGAAGGACTTGTTGTTTTGTATATTACTGTTAGAGGGTGTCAACACAAACACACAGACCCTTAAACAGCATTTCCAGACCTTTGGAGGTTTATGTCCCTTTAAATTTCCACTTTTACTTTCTTGGGGCAACTTGTAGCTTGTTCTCCAGGCAGCGGGGAAATGCAAGGAGTGTTTCTGATAGAAATGTAATGGGGGACCTTAACCACTGCCTATCCATTCCCCACTGCTCTAAACCAAGCTAAGAAGCCCAATTTATGGGTGGACAAACATATACTTAGGCCATATATATATATTGTAATGTATCATCATTCCTCTGTTCAAATGGCTTGTTTAAAGCATTGACTTAAAATACTTCAATATTCTCCCTAAGGGATTCCCATCTCCCTAAAGGGGTTCATTCCAGAATGGAAATACCTTTCCTCTGTTTTTTTAATTGGCCGTTACACTGGCTGGAGAGGCATCCCTCCACTTCAAACTCTGATTGCCATGGATACCCCTCTGGTATCTTACCTGTCCTCCTTCATGGATTATTGCCTTGTCTTGGCGAAGGGGCTTGCATAACTCAATGAAGCTATGAGCTATGGCATGCAGGCCCACCCAAGATGGACAGGTCATAGCAGAGACCTGTCCTGACAAAAATGTGATCCACTGGAGAAGGAAATGGCAAACCACTCCAGTATCTTTGCCATGAAAACCCCATGGACAGTACACAAAAGGCAAAAATATATGATGCTGGAAGATGAGCCCCTCAGGTCGGAAGGTGTCCAATATGCTACTGGGGAAGAGCAGAGGGCTAGTACTAGTAGTGCCAGAAAGAGTGAAGCGACTGGGCCAAAGCCAAAAGGATGCTCAACTGTGGATGCATCTGTTGGTGAAAGGAAAGTCCGATGCTATAAAGATCTTTTCTCCATAGGAACCTGGAATGTAAGATCCATGAATCAAGGCAAGCTAGACATAGTCAAACAAGAGGTGACAAGACTGAACATCGACATCTTAGGAATCGGCGAACTAAAATGGACAGGAATGGGTAAATTTAACTCAGATGACCATCAGGTATACTACTGTGGGCAAAAATCCCTCAGAAGAAATGGAGTAGCCTTCATAGTCAATAAAAGAATAGGAAAGGCAATACTGGGATACAATCCCCAAAATGACAGAATGATCTCAGTTCGAATCCAAGGCAAACCATTCAATATCACAGTAGTCCAAATCTATGCCCCAACCACTGGTGTTGAAGAGGATGAAATTGACCGGTTCTATGAAGCCCTACAGCACCTTATAGAATTAACACCAAAAAATGATGTCCTTATCATCATGGGGGATTGGAATGCTAAAGTAGGAAGCCAAAAGATAACCGGAATAACAGGCAAGTTTGGCCTTAGAGTACAAAATGAAGCAGGGCACAGGCTGATAGAATTTTGTCATAACAAAACACTCTTTTCCAACAACCCAAGAGACGGCTCTACACATGGACATCACCAGACGGTCAACACAGAAATCAGATTGACTATGTGCTCTGCAGCCAAAGATGGAGAAGCTCTATACAGTCAGTAAAAACAAGACCAGGAGCTGACTGTGGCTCAGACCATGATCTTCTCGTTGCAAAATTTAGGCTTAAATTGAAGAAAGTAGGGAAAAACACTAGGCCACTCAGGTATGAACTAAATCATATTCCTGAGGAATATACAATAGAGGTGACATAAATTTAAGGAATTAGATCTGATAGACAGAGTGCCTGAAGAACTATGGATGGAGGTTCGCAACATTGTACAAGAGGTAGCAACTAAAACCATCCCAAAGAAAAAGAAATGCAAGAAAGCAAAATGGCTGTCTGAGGAAGCTTTGCAAATAGCTGAGGAAAGAAGGGAAGTGAAAGGCAAGGGAGAAAGAGAAAGATACACCCAATTGAATGCAGAATTCCAGACAATAGCTAGAAGAGATAAGAATACCTTCTTAAATGAACAGTGCAAAGAAATAGAAGAAAACAACAGAATAGGGAGTACCAGAGATCTCTTCAAGAAAATTGGAGATATGAAGGGAACGTTTCATGCAAAGATGGGCATGATAAAGGACCATAATGGCAGGGACCTAACAGAGGCAGAAGAGACTAAGAAGAGGTGGCAAAATTACACAGAAGAACTATACAAGAATGAGCTTAACATCCCATATAACCATGATGGGGTGGTCACTGACCTTGAACCAGACATCCTAGAATGTGAAGTGAAATGGGCCTTAGGAAATCTGAGCAACAACAAAGCTAGTGGAGGTGACAGTATTCCAGCTGAGCTATTCAAAATCTTAAAACACGATGCAGTAAAAGTACTATACTCAATTTGCCAGCAAATTTGGAAAACTCAGCAGTGGCCACAGGATTGGAAAAGGTCAGTTTACATTCCAATTCCAAAGAAAGGCAATGCCAAAGAATGTTCAAACTATCGCACCATTGCACTCATTTCACATGCTAGTAAAGTTATGCTTAAAATCCTACAAGCTAGACTGCAGCAGTTTGTGGACCGAGAACTACCAGAAGTACAGGCAGGATTTACTTCTCCGTCTCCTTGATCTCTAGTTTAACGGTTGTATGCGACCTAGTACCTCTTTCGATCCCTCAAGGTCTTTTTGTAGATGAAGACGAAGTAACTGATACGATTTCGGAAACTAACACACCTAGTGTTGTTTAACACCGTTCAAGAATTTCTCTACCCTCATGGTCACCATCTTATTTGTCTCTTGAGAAACCTATGTATGGGTCAAGAAGCAACAGTGAGAACTGGACACGGAACCACTGATTGGTTCAAAATTGGGAAAGGAGTCTGGCAAGACTGTATACTGTCGCCCTGCCTATTTTTTTTTAAACAAGTTGTATTGGTTTTTTAATTTTTACATCAAAGTGCTTAAGAAACAACGTGGTGATGGGGAAATCAATCATCCAAAAACAAAATCATATATATATAACTCAGATTAATTCATTAAAAGTTTCCTCTCTATTTCCCTCATATAATATATTCAAATTAATACATTACTAAATAAAATTCAATCAATCAAAACAATCATCAATAACATTTCATCTATAAAAGTCCAAATCCTGTTTTTAAGCTTAACTAATTTACTGTCACCATATTCCAATTTAACCTTGAATAAACATATTATTAACACTTTGGCTATTCCTCATTTCCCTTTTTTCCTAGCATAATAATTATATCTAAAATGTGTATATTATTCCAACAATAGGATTCTTATAATTTCCACTTATATTCTATTTCTTAATCTAATAAGTCATTTATTAATACCATTTCTTCTCTTGTCACAATTCCTTCTTATTCTTCTTCCATTACGAAATAGTTATCCTACCTAAAATAAAAACATTAGTTCAAAAAATACATTTCTACTCTATTTTAGATATATATTCTATCAATCAGTCTATGTCTATAAAAAATCTTTTTAACCCATTAGGTAAAGTTTAAATCCCCTCCAATAATTATCTAAAACAAACATATTATTACAAAAGATATCTTCTTATTGAATTCACATACTCCGTTAATTATTAAATCAGTCAAGATCTCTAAAGCCATTTTAACCCGTTAAGTGAAATTTTAAGTCACATTTTTAAATCTAATTCTGGCTTTCTTTCTGTGTCAAACCGGTTTCCATAGTAAGGCTTCTGTGTCATCAAATCTCAATATTTGAATAGGGGTATTTATCGACACTTCAGTCTGGTCAAAGTTCTCTTCCCCTTCTTCCAGTATTACCTGAATGGTGTAATCAATTTTATTCCATGTTGTAGTTACTAGTTGATTATCCACGTTATCACAGTTTTCAATAATTTGTGTCTGGCTGTCAATTCCTGTTGTTTTTAACAATATAGGTATCTCAGTTAAAGTCATTCTTTGATCATCAAGATTCTCCATAAATTGTGGATGGGGTTGTACTGTATAATATCCTCTTCTATATTAATTAATTCCTTTTCTGTTGTTTCTTGACTTTTGACATAATCATTTGGAGTCTGAAAGTCAGTTTGAGGTTTTGGGGCAAGAGTTTTTCTAAAATTAATTTGCTCAGTAGGTTCCACAGTTTTTCCCAGTACAAGTTTATAATTGAGTTGTAGGTATGATTCCTCCATCTCTTTAAGTTGTGTATATTGTTGCGTACAGGCCTCTTTGGAGCTAATCTGTTCCTCATGCAATCTGTAAATATGCTGGACAAAAAGTTTCGCTAAGGCTTTTACGGTGGGAATCTTTTGGCAAGGGATAAAGTGCACCTGTTTGGAAAACAAGTCCGTGACCATCCAGATAACAGTATTCCCATTGCTTTCTGGTAATTCTACTATAAAATCCATGGCTATTTCCCTCCAGGGGACTGAGGGATTTGCCACTGTTTGTAACAGTCCCGGCGATTTCCCTTGCAACCTCTTTGCAGTTGCACACTTTGGGCAGCTGGCCACGTAACTTTCTATATCCTTTTTTATGGATGGCCACCAAAATTCCCATTTAATTAAGTGTAATGTTTTTACAGATCCAAAATGCCCTGCTGATTTTGTGTCGTGGCAAAGCTGCATGAATGTGACTCTTTGGGTTGTTGGTATATATAACTTTCCCCCCACCCAAGGCAGCCCGTCTTTCATTGTGCACACGTGTTTATTTTCTGGAACCATTCATCTGTTTCCAAACTTTTCCAGAATTCAATTCCGGTTTGGCTGCCAAGCTGTGGTTTTAATTTAGCTTGGGCTCTGGTGGTTACTGGCGCTGCCAGTTGTGATTCTACCATCATCGGTTTAGAGTCGGTGGCTCGCGTGCTGTTATATTGGGGCATGTGCATCTGCCAGAAAGTTCTTTCCCCCCAGCAAATGTTTGAGCATAAAGTGGAATTGGTGAAAATGCTGGGACCAGTGGGCTTGCTTGGGGTTGAGCTTCCTGGGTGTTTTCAAGGCTTCAAAATTTTTGTGGTCTGTCCACACCTGGAAAGGGATTTTATTGCCTTCCAGGAACTGGCGCCACGTGAGTAATGACCAACATATCCCATATGCCTCTTTCTCCCATACGGGCCAGTGCTGTTCTGTTTCGGTGAGTTTCTTGGATGTATACTCACAGGGTTGCAATACTCCTTCATCCTTTTCTTGTAATAGTAGAGCCCCCACTGCCACATCACTTGCATCCACCTGTATTACAAAGGACTTATCCATGTCTGGGTGCCTCAGTACTGGTTCGGCAGAAAAAAGTCTCTTTAATCTCTCAAATGCTGCTTGGCACTCCATTGGCCATGTTAGTGGCTGGCTAGGTTTTACTGAGGATGCTCCCTTCGTTTTTAGTAAGTTTGTGAGGGGCAGGGCTATCTGGGCAAATAAGGGGATGAATTGGCGGTAAAAGTTTGCAAAGCCCAGGAAATTTTGAAGTTGCTTTCTTGTGCGGGGTGGTGCCCATTCTAATACTGCTCTGACCTTCTCTGGGTCCATTTCAATGCCATGTGGGGATATGCGATAACCTAGGTAGTCTATCCTTTCCTGTTGGAATTCGCATTTCGAGAGTTTGGCATATAGTTTCTTTAAAACTGCTCTGACTAGGTTGACATGTTCCTCTTTTGATTTGGTGAAGATAAGAATGTCGTCTAAGTAAACCAGGACCCCTTTAAATAGGTGCTCCCTTAGAACATCATTGATTAATTGCATAAATACTCCGGGGCCCCTTGTAATCCAAATGGCAAGACTTTGAATTGGTAGCACCCCATTGGGCAGTTAAATGCGGTCTTCCATTCATCCCCTTCCTTAATTCTCACGCGATAGTAAGCTTCCCTTAGGTCTAGTTTAGAAAAAAAATTCCCTTTCGAGAGGTGTGACAGCATGTCTTTCATGAGGGGCAGAGGGTATAGGTTGCTTTCACTGATTGTATTCAGGGACCTATAGTCCACGCATAAGTGTAAAGAGCCGTCCTTCTCTCTAAAGAGGACCGGGGCAGCCACTTTAGGCTTGGCTAGCTCAATGAACCCCCTTTCTAGGTTTTTCTTTAAGAATCTTTCCATTTCCTCCTTCTCCTTTGGGCTCATGGAGTATAATCTGGGCTTTGGGAGTTTTGCCCCAGGCTTGAATTCAATGGCACAGTACGTGGGTCGGTGGGGAGGGGAGCTCATCCGCCCTCTCCTCACTGAAAACTTCAGTAAGATCTCTGTATTCCTCTGGTATTTCTGGTAGTCCCTTTTCCTCTCCCATGGATGCTTTTTCCGTTCTTAATTTTGGTAGCTCCCCTTGGGATTTTAAGTCCATAGTGTCCCCTTTTGGGAAATTGATTTCTGCCATCCTCCAATTTACCCAGGGGTTCCATTTTTTTAACCATTCCATCGCTAGGATCATTGGGCATTCCATGCCTGGGGTCACCACTAACATTATGTCCTCCTCATGTTTGCCCAGGGAGAGGTGTATTGGTAAAGTGGCTAGGGTAGCTGGCACACCCCCTGCTATGGACCCATCTAACTGGCCAAATTAGATTGGTTGTTCCAGTCTCCTTGACGGAATGCCCAGATTCCCCACTAGCGTCGGGCTAATGAGGCAGCGGGTGCAGCCAGAGTCTATTAAGGCTTTCACCTTGACAGCTTCGGGCATGGGGGGAATTAATATAGTCACTGTCTTGAAGATGGGTGTGATAGGTCCACTTACCAGGGGTTCGCCCTTCGAGCTGTTGTCTGAGGCATCCACCTGCCCTGCGGCGAGGCTGGAGTTCTTTCCCACTGATGAGCAGAGGTGGGGATTCCACAGCCTCCATCATTCTCATGGCAGGTTCTTTTGGCTTAGCTGGAGACTTTCTGGATTTGCTGGCTGGTGATCTGTCTGGGTTGTGCTGTGGGGCTTTGGAGCGGCATTCTACAGCCCGATGCCTCTCTCTCCTGCACTTGAAACACCCCATTTGCTTCTTGGCCGTAGCCGATGGTTTCACTGGTTCATGTGTCAATTCAGGCGGTGAGCGGCTCCATTGTTTTCCTCGGCAGTGCCTCCTCAGTATGTCGATCTCTGCTTCCTCTGCCAGGAAGTACCATTCATCAAGTTGGTGTGAGTTCCCTTGGGGCAGGCAAGCGTCATATAGGTCGTAATTTAGTCCGTCTTTGAAATGGCTAAGGAGGATGTCTTCCGGCCAGTTCAGTTTGCTGGCAATGGCCCAGAATTCTTGCGTATATTCGGCTACTGGGTGTTTGCCTTGCCTCATCATTTTGATCCTTTCTCGGGCTTTGCGATCAGCCAGGGGGTCCTCAAATCGCCTTCTCAGAGAGGACATGAAACGGTTGAAATCGTTGAGCTCTGGGGCATTGGGGTCGTGCAAGTTCACCACCCAATCTATGGCCAGCCCGTCCAGGGCAGATTGCATGATCCGGATACGGGCTTTGTTGCTGGGGATGTGCTGCCCGTATTCCTCCATGTAGCTGAGGACTTGGGTTAGGAAAAACCCCAAGCGTGTCGGCTCCCCCTTGAATCTCATATCCAGCGGTGGGAGTCTTTGAATGGATCGGTGCCTTCGTTGTCGGTGGTAGTGTCTTCCATCCAGATCACCATCTGCAGGTCAGTGGGGAGTGGGGACTACTGGATCAGCAGACGTCCCCAGGGCTGCAGGTTCCACTTCCCCCTTGGTGTCTCTCCCGTTGCGGGTCCAGGAGCTGGGGTGGCCGTAGGGCTCAGAATTATCCTCTCCTAGGAAGCTGAGAGTTCTCTTCATCAGATAAATAGCTTTCTCTAAGATCCAGCCCGAGTACGGTGCCCAGCTCCCTTCCTCTTCACTTGCGTGCAGGGATTTACCCATCTCCTGCTTCCATTCTGGTTGGTTGGCCCCCCCGTCTCAGGGTCACCTTTCTTAATATCTTTGCCCACTTGCCTTTCTTTCCAATGCCCATTGACCACCGAGGTTTGTGGTCCCGTGTCTCCACCACCTCTTCTTCTGAGGAATCTGACCTCTCAGATCCCGACATCTGGCAGGGTTTCAATCGGGGCAGAGGCTACCTTTCCGGGGAGTTTTCTCCCTTTCCTGCTCCGTCGTCTGACATGGTAATTTTTGCAAAGTCCCCCGGCAAGGTTCTCCCTTCCAGGTGGACTAATTCTGCAGATCCTGTCTAATGTAAGGACCCACCCCACTTTGCATCTTAAGAACACAGAACTCTTGGAATATTTCTTCCAACAGGCATCTTTATTAAGAGAAGATGGTTGCAGGCATTCTAGACAGGATCTGAGAGGCCAACCCCTACCATTCAAAGTTTTAAGTGTTCCAAAGCAGCCCCCACCCCACCGTCCTTCCAGCGACAATCCCAAGCGTTACATTTCCACCCCCTTTTCCTCTCAACTGGCAGAAGGGAGACTTCAGAGAGTATTAGATGAAAGATGATGCACCATATTGTTATGGTCAGTCCTCTTGGTGAGATCCACATTCAGTCCCTTTGAAGTTTTAATGAAGGAAGTGAGAGCAATAAAACCCCTTTGCTCATCCCCTTTCCTCTTCGTAGTATGAGAGGGCAGAAATGGGGTTTTCCATAGTCGATAACTAGAGATGAAATATAATTGGATTCTGACACCTCTTCTATATTAATTAATTCCTTTTCTGTTGTTTCTTGACTTTTGACGTAATCATTTGGCGTCTGAAAGTCAGTTTGAGGTTTTGGTGCAAGAGTTTTTCTAGAATTAATTTGCTCACTAGGTTGCACAGTTTTTCCCAGTACAAGTTTATAGTTGAGTTGTAGGTATGATTCCTCCATCTCTTTAAGTTGTGTATATTGTTGCGTACAGGCCTCTTTGGAGCTAATCTGTTCCTCATGCAATCTGTAAATATGCTGGACGAAAAGTTTTGCTAAGGCTTTTGCGATGGGAATCTTTTGCCAAGGGATAAAGTGCACCTGTCCGTGACCATCCAGATAACAGTATTCCCATTGCTTTCTGGTAATTCTGGTTGAGTTGTAGGTATGGTTCCTCCATCTCTTTAAGTTGTGTATATTGTTGCGTACAGGCCTCTTTGGAGCTAATCTGTTCCTCCTCTATTGTTCTATTGTTCTATTGTTCCTTGGCCTATAAATTGATCCATTAAAATTTGAGATTTGTGGCTCTAAAATATCATCTTTAATTTTTCTCAAAAATTTCATATACTCCGTAGCTTCCAAAATTGTTTCCAATATAAGCTCATAATCAAGCTGTGGGTAAAATTCGACCATTTCAGTGGTGAAGTAATCTTTTAATCTTTTAGTGGAGGCTCTATTAACTAAAAGTCAACAAATATCCACCTCCACTATTTAGTAAACAAACTCACCACCCAGCTGTTTCAAGTCCTTTATCTTTTCCCTTTTCATTTGAAAGTCAAATCCATCTTCAAACACCAAGAGGGAATACAGTTGCAATAACAATTTTCAGCACAAGATGTCCTCAGTAGACTGTAAAATCTTTTTTTCCCAAGTTAATAAAAACTTTTCTCATTAGGAAATTAGAGAAAAAAAGCAGATATCTCCAATATAATAAGTAAGATAATAATGATGTTATGATAGGATTTTTTTCAGGACCCCTAGGAATCCAAAAATTTAAATAGTCAGTAGAAGTTAGTTATTTTATATTCTTTTGTTTCCAGAGCTCTTTTTCCCAAGCAAACAGATGCCGCTTTCTTAAAGCAGGGAAGTAGTTCAGAAGCTTTTTACAGGAAAGTGGTTAGGTCAGAGAGAGGGAAGGAAAGGTCTCACCTGGATTCTCCATGGTGGTTCTTTACGTTTAGCTGTTCTTCTGACTTTTGGCTGGTGTGGCTAAGTGATCAGCCATTTTACTGGCCGATCTTTTCTCCATCGGCCCTAAGGAGCTGGCTCAGACTGCAGAAGGAGCTGCCACCCTTCCGCAGTCTGATGAGGGGCCTCCTCAATGGTAGTCACCCCTCCAGGGTGACTTTTTGACCCTATTAAGCGTCTACTGGCGGAGGGAAACCGGCCAGCGAAGAGAGAAGTCTCTCCGCACGACTGCCTGTGCCACAATCCAGAACTGGAAGTTAGGTTTGGCACCCTATACTATCCACACACAGATGGCGACTCTATCCACGGTGCTTACATGTGACAATTCAGAGCCATTGGCTCAGCACCCCATGGTGCGCTCCTTTGTCAAGGGAGCAAATAACACCAAACTGCCTGTGGTTCATCGATATCCCTCTTGGGAATTGCCACGGGTCTTACAGGCCCTTACCTCACTGCCATTTGAACCCATCAGGACCTGTACACTGCGGTTCTTAACCATGAAGGTAGCCTTCCTGATAGCCGTCACGTCAGCTAGACGCATCTCAGAACTGGCAGCTCTCTCTGTCAGAGATGACCCATGCAAAGGGTGGTCCTTTGATTGGATCCGTCATTTATTCCTAAAGTGAATACCTTATTCCAGGGCTTTTCAGCCGGTGGTACACGTACCACTTGTGATACATTAATGAGTGGCAGGTGGTACGCAGCCCTGCCTAGCCAAGTGTAGCGGGGGAGGGAAAGAGCCAGCATAGACAAGGACTTACAGTGAGAGAGTCCTCTGGAGCTGCAAAGGCCCCAGGCTCACTTCTGGCTCACCCTCCCCCATGAGAAAGGAAGAGGGGGGCAGAGACAGGAGAGCCTATAAAAGGAGGCAGTTTGGGCAGGAGAGGGAGAGAGAGAAAAAGCAGCAGCCTTGGGAGGAGGCAGAGTCAGCTGCACTGAAGGGGAGGGGGAGGGTGGGGGGACAGGAGATCAAGCAGGCTGGCCATGAGCCGATCTACAACTGCTGTGGCAGCCACCTATGCTGGCAGCAGCAAACAGGCAAGAAATGCAGTGGGGGAGGGGTCGCCCTCCAAGAGGAATGAAAAAAGGCAGCAATGGCTGGAGGTGAGGCACGGAGGAGGGAAGGAGATGGAGAGTGGAAGGATTCTTATGTGCTTTTGTGACTTTAAAGTTCTTGGATTTGTGCAATGAGAGTTTTGTGTTCTTAAGGAGTGTTTGGCAATTTCTATTTGGCTGATGGCTGATGTCTTGTGTTAGCTTCTATTGCTCTGCTGTTGTTAGCTGTAAGTTTTGCTGCAAGGGATTTTGAAGTATTTTTCTCCTGAATGGATTTTGCCTGTAGCATTCCTTTACTTATGAATGGAGCCATTTGGGGAGGTTGCCTTAGCCGGCAGCCAGTACTTACATATTTTTTTCTTCCTTAAATTCCAGCTGCGCTCCTTATTTTCCTTTCTAGCCAGTAGCTAATTCTTAAAGGGGAATGTGCCTTTTTAAGCTAGTTCACTCAGCAGCTTGTCTTTTCTGTCTCTGGAGGCCTTTCCTTGTTTGATCAATATATGGAAGAGGGAAAATATGGGGGGGGGGTTCAAATTCTTCCTTCAGAATGAGATGGGAATGAGAAAAAGGGAGGCAGGGAAGGGAGGGAGGAAAGGAAGTCCCGCCTTAGCACTTGGCCACCAGCAGCTCTGCCATTGACTTTGCTTGTCAAAAGGTTGCAGAAGGGGATCACATGACCCTGGAACACTATGACTATTATAAATATGAATCAGTTGCCAAGCATCCAAATATAAATCACATGACCTTGGGCATGCTGCAATGGTCATAAGTGTGAAAAATGGTCATAAGTCATTTCAGTGCAATTGCAACTTTGAACAGGGTTTTTTTTGGGTCATTTACAATCGGTAAAAAGGTTGAAAAGCCCTGCCTTATTCCACAGGATGCAGGAGGTGATCCTACCAGACTTTTGTCCTCGTCCATCTCATGACTTAGAATGTCAATGGCACACCTTGGACATCCATAGGGCATTATGCCATTACATTAAGTGAACTTCAGCCTTTCGCAAGCCGGAAACCCTCTTTGTCTCCTTTCAACCCTCTTCCATGGGGCAGAAGATTTCAGCCTCCACTATAGGCAGGTGGATCAAAGCTTGCATTGCAAGAGCATATCAGTTGCATTCCCTGTCAGTCCTGAGCTATATCATTGCCCACTCCACCTGCAGCGCTGCAACATCCACGGCGTGGTCGACACAGGCATCCATTGGGAATATCTGTAGGGCGGCGACTTGGTCCTCGCCTTCCCCATTTGTGAGGTATTATAAGCTGGATAGGTTTGCCTCCACGGATGCCTCATTTGGCCGGAGAGTGCTCCAGCAAGTAGTGCCACAAAATGGGACACAGGCCAGACTGATTCCCTCCCATAGGGACAGGGCAGCTTTGGTATGTCCCATTCGTGGATTCTCCATCTTCATGCTGGAGAAGGGGTGTTGTCTTACCTGAATGCCTTTTCTCAGCATGATGATGGAGAGTCCACACCCACCCCTTACTGTCTGTCAGGTCCTGTGTCAGGGGTAGGAGAGCCAACACGTCAGACTGTCATCAATAGCTTTGCCTTCATCATGACTGGGTGGTATTCTAGCCCAGGAGAGGCATGGCAAGTTTGACAGACTTAGTCTAATTGGGCAGGAAGACAGAGTTAACCCATTCGTGGATTCTCCATCATCATGCTGAGAAAAGGCGTTCAGGTAGGACAACGCCCCATTTAACTTACATGCAGAGCACATCATGAGAAAGGCAGGGCTAGATGAATCAAAAGTTGGAATTAAGATTGCCAGGAGAAATATCAACAACCTAAGATATGCAGATGATACCACTCTAATGGCAGAAAGTGAAGAGGAACTAAAGAGCCTCTTGATGTGGAGAGTGCAAAAGTTGGCTTGAAACTCAACATTAAGAAAACCAAAATCATGGCATACGGCCCTCTCAATTCCTGGCAAATAGATGGGGAAGAAATGGAGGTAGTGACAGATTTTATTTTCCTGGGCTCCAAGATCACCTCAGATGGGGACTGTGGCCAAGAAATCAAAAGACGCTTGCTCCTGGGGAGGAAAGCTATGGCAAATCTAGACATCATACTAAAAAGCAGAGACATCACCCTGCTAACAAAAGTGTGTATAGTCAAGGCCATGGTTTTCCCAGTTGCAATGTACGGATGTGAAAGTTGGACCATAAGAAAGGCTGAGCGACAAAGAATTGGGGCCTTTGAACTATGGTGCTGGAGAAGACTCCTGCGAGTCCCTTGGACTGCAAGGCATTCAAACCGGTTAGTCCTAGAAGAGATCAACCCCGACTGCTCCTTAGAAGGCCAGATCCTGAAGTTGAAACTCAAATACTTTGGCCACCTAATGAGAAGAAAGGACTCACTGGAGAAGGACCTAATGCTGGGAAAGATTGAGGGCAATAGAAGAAGGGGACGACAGAGAATGAGGTGGCTAGATGGAATCACTGAAGCAGTAGGCGTGAACTTAAATGGACTCCAGAAGATGGTAGAGAACAGGAAGACCTGGAGGAACATTGTCCATGGGGTCGCGATGGGTAGGACACGACTTCGCAATTAACAACAACAAATCTTACCTGTCAGGCTGAGTTGAAGTCCTTCCTTGAGTCGGCCGACTTTCCCTTAGGTTATCACTGGGTCCTGGTTTTTTGTCTTGGGATTTCCGATTCCTCTTTGTTTCAATAGGGGTAATCCGACCTTTGGGCTGGGAAAAACTTACCCAGGTGCGCACTTCTCTTTCAAATATCCCTGGCTGCCAAAGATGGAATGGATGCAAATCCTGGAGGAACCTCCAAGGCTGTTATGTGCTCCTGACTATTTTCCTTCGTGACCAGAGGCAAGCTCACCTGACCAATGAAGGCCTTTTGTTTCGTTTATTGCAATAAGCAGGGAGAGAAGGTATCAAAGCTTGGTTCTCTCCAAAGTTTCAATCCAAAATATTCCCTTCTTTAAACAATCCTATCCCGGCTGCCACATCCCTCCTCTTTCCCCATTGGCTGAGGTACTATGAGGTTACACTCTTTCCAACTGCCTCCTATTTCCTGCTACATACTAAATCATACATCACATGTACATTAATAATATAAAATATTAGACATATTCAATTGTTGGTTTTGAGTTCTGGGCCCCTTAAAACAATAGGTTCTTTCCTGTTTTTCAGTTTTGTTAAGTTTTCTTGGCTAGCCATTTCCTCTTACAGATGTTTTAATAGCTTGTCTTCTTCCTTTCTCACTCTAAGACCCAGCTAATTTTTGCCTATATATTTATCTTACATCCTGCTTTTATGCTATCCTTTCCTGTTTCCCAGCCATTATAGTTTTTGGTAAGCTTGTTTGTCCAGGCAGAAAGTTTCCACTGCAGCAAATTCAATTTAAAATCTCTCTTTCAATATTAAATTTTGAAGACCTTTCCTTTACTTCTATCAGGTAGCATACGACCTAATCTCCAGTAGGGATTGTCTTAAAAAAAAACACCTTTGCATCCCTTTGTTTTAACAAAAATAAAGTAGATGCAACTTTCCCTTTTCATACTCAGTTATACAATGTATTTTAACTCTATCACATACCTGCAGTCTAAGCGGGAAGGAAGGATGAGACAAGATAAGAATTAAGTAATTACTCTCTAAACTTATTTCCAGCATTTTCATTTTAGCAAGAATAGGAATTAAAGCAAGACAACCTTTATTTTATGCAAATTGTTTAGCTAGCCAGGGAAAATTCTGAAAAGTAATGGATCAAAGTGATTAGATCTAAAAGAAACATTTAGAAAAAAGAGACAGAAATCTAAAAAATTAAACCACAGAAGGTAAGCTGCAGTGAAATTCCAAAGAAAACATATTGTTCCATTTTGAGTCAATATGTGCTGCTAATATGATCTAATTAGCTATTTGTATTTCAAAGAAATACAACCATCCCGTCAGTGCAGTTGGGGTATCACCGGGCACCTCCTTAAAAAATCGTACATATATATACATATAAATCTATAATACCAACCTACCCCTTTCCCCCCTCCCCCCCCAGGACTTCCCAAAGCTAATCTAGGAAATAAATGCATAATCATCCAATTCTAATCAAAACTACTCATTATTACTACACACTAGTACAAAATTGCTGTGACTCTAAAATAACATTAAATTACAACAAAAAAAAATTTTTTAGTTATATTATATAATATACCTATTTTTATTCTAAGTTTTTAATCAAAAGCTACATAATAATTTTTCAGTTCATACTTTCTCTGAATATAATCTATCCATCTTCTCCATATTGCAATAAATTTTTCCTGAGAATGATCCTTCAGGTACGCGGATATTTTTGCCATCTCTGCAAAATATGATACTTTCTGTCTC
>NW_015386770.1:550612-552840 GCF_001527695.2 Protobothrops mucrosquamatus | reverse complement strand
TAATTTGTGTTGAAGTTTTAGCTGAAGTCTTTTTATCTCTTTTTGGGTCTATTACACCATTCCAGTCTCCCATCATAATAACCGATTTATAATCCAATTGCATTATCTTTTGATGCAAAACAGTAAAGAATTGCTTTTGTTGTTGATATAAGTTTGGTGCATATAATCCCACAAGAAGACATTTTTTCCCATTCAAAATTATTTCCACAAATACAAATCTTCCTTCTGCATCAGTATCTATTAATTTTGGTATCAATTCCTTCTTGATATGAAGAACTACACCCGCTTTTTTCTTTTGAGAGGAGGCCGCAAAATGTACACCCAGTTTAGGATTAAATAAGTACTTTTGATCTTTTAATGTAATATGTGTTTCTTGTAGACATATAATATCATTCTTGTGCTGCTTCAAATAATAAAATATTTTTCTCCTTTTTTGTGGTGAGTTCAATCCATTAACATTTAAGGTTATTAACGTAACCATCCTTTGGTTTTTGGAGCTTCTGAATCATTTCTTGAAGATCCATTATAACAGATCTTTTAGGCCTGGCTCCTCCCACTGGCTCCGAAGTAATTGCAGATGTTTGGGGCATAGCCTCTTTCTGTTGCTCTTTCTTTACGCTTATGAGCCGCACGTGTCATTCTTTGGTCTTTTGGATCCTGTTTTGCCTCCAACACTTTAAAACAATTTTAAATTACAAAGGCCAAATTTAAATATTTCATTTTAATTATGTTTTTTAACGATAGTATTGGGGTATTTTTTGTATTTGTTTTTATCAGGCTGTCAGCCGCCCTGAGTCCGCAAGGAGAAGGGTGGGGTAAAAATTCAATTAAATAAATAAATAAATAAATAAATAAATAAATTCTGAAAGTCTCCTGCAGATAGCGACATAGCTCCAGGTAATTCCACAATCAATTGTTCCACTCCTTCTTCTACTCCTTTAGCTGGTGATGTAGAAGGTGAATCAACTTTCAACACCGTTGAGTAAAAATTCTTTGCTTTCTGTACTGTATTAAGTCTATAGCGATTGCCAGCAAACATAAAGACCAATCCAACTGGTATTTCCCATCTAAAAGGTATTTGCTGCTTCTTCAACTCTTGAGTCAGAAATGCAAACTCCTTTCTTTTTTAAAAAATCTTTGAAGGTATTTCTTTCAAAAGTATAATATCCTGGGCAGCAATCTGAAACTTCTGCTGGTAAAAGGCCTGTATAATTTCATTTCTACGTATTTTTCTGGAAAAATAAACAACAACATCTCTGGGCTGTTTTCTCTGACGTGCGACCCATGAATTGACTCTAAATATTTTTTCAATCTCTCCATAGATAATTTCAGGGTCTCAGTCTAAAGCCAACGCCAGGGCAGCTGTTACCTCTTCTCTCAGTTTCTCCTGTGCATTTTCCTGAAGGCCTCTAATTCTTATTGCATGTTCCATTTCTCTAAATTGATTGAAAGAACTCGTGGGGTTCAATATAAAATGAATAGCATACTTGTATTGGCATCAATAAATGCAGTGCCACCAAAAATTGCACTTAAATTTTGGAAGAAGGCAGGCAAAAGCAAAGAAATAACTTTCAATACTTTTTAATATCTTTAAAATCTTTTTTTTCCTTTGACAACTATTGGTAATCAGTTGCAATTAATCAGAATAGTTTTAGTTTGCTAAATTTACAGAATTGCTAAATAATGAAGGTCATGATATCAATTGTAGCATCCAAATAATTAATCTTTCATTATGATAGATTACAAATGTTGCATTTAAATTGAAGTTCAATCACTTTTAGCTTTTGAAAAATAGTATTCAGGGCTGTTGTAACATTTTAAACACATCCGTTACATGGAATGTAATATTTTTTAAATGAAAAATGGATTTACATTATTTAAGCATTTCCTCTAATGGCACTTCCGGTGGTGACAGGCTGCATCGCATGGCGGCTTTTGTTAGCTGCCCGTCTGGGAGCGCGTCAAAGCCTGAAGAGACAGCGTTCGTTAGCTGTCTCTCGGCTCGGAACCTCGTCCCTTGGGCAAAGAGGGGGGGGTGAGTAAGTCCGGATAGGGCTCGAGCTTCCTCTCACCCCGGTTTTGTTATAATCGGGGTTGAGAGATGCTAGCTCGCCCGGAGTCTGGACGGTCTCCGCGCCCCATGACGCCTTCGCTCCTATTCCTTTGGAGCGAAGCCAGATGCAGCTCCCACCTCTGCTGTTGGAAGGTATTTGGACTTAAATTTTAAG
>NW_015386770.1:546695-548773 GCF_001527695.2 Protobothrops mucrosquamatus | reverse complement strand
TATAATGGAATTGTATTAATAAGAGGATATACTCGGCTGGTACCCCAAGCTGCACTCGACGAGGTGGTTAAGAATGCGGAGGGGATGTAGAGAAGTGGTAAGAAAAGGAGGAGAGGTTGTGGGTTTAGGGGGAGGAAGGAGAGGTAAAGTGGATGAGGGTGGAGGCAAGGCGGGGACTGCCGAGTGTATCCGAAAATGTCTTGAGTATTTTTATTGTTTGTTGGTGTATATAGAGGCATCATTTGTATTTGTTGTTTTAATTGAAAAATTAATAAAAATTTCTATTAAAAAAAAAAAAGCATTTCCTCTAATGGATATGACAGAAGCAGTCTTTGTTACTGTTGTGTCCTGAGCCTGCAAAAGTAGGCTCGGGACGTTGCAAGAGTCCCGGGCATTTGCAAAAGCTGCCCGGGACCAGACTGAGTGGCGCCGGCCTTGCGCACATGCGCAAGGCGGGAAAAGACCGCCTAGTGATTGGTTGGATTTGCCCGGGGATCAGAAGGTATAAATAGAGGCCTGCGTGCCTCTGCTCGCGTTGTTCGTAGATTGGAATCAGAGAATAAAGACTTGTTAGAAATGCATCGTCTCAAGCGCCATTATTCTCCGGACTTAACAGTTACCCATATGAATGTTTATCCTTAGGAGTGGAGAGAAGTTTCAGATGATCAATTCTCCTAAATTCCTTAACACTGCTATTGACAACTTTCTGGACTACCTGGACCAGCAGAATTCTTTATTTTCATTTCATTTAATGTATTTTTTACTATTAAGAATAAATCTTTAAGCAGAACTACTGATTCCAAATACAAGATTTAGTGTAGGGAACAACCTGTTGGTGCATGATTAAATAGAATTGCTTTTATCTGAAGGATTTAGGAATTTTGGAAAATAGGTTTTCATCTATTCTGAGGAATAAAGGAAAGTAACATGTTTATGTATTATTTTATTTATTAAATTATATCTTGTCTTTATTTCAGAACTTCAAAGCAGCACCTCATTTTTTTCTTCTCAACAGAAACCCAATGAAATGAACTCAGTTCAGAAAGTGATTGGTGCTAAGCAGTGGTGGGATTCCGCTAGTTCACACCAGTTCAGCAAAACCAGTAGCTAATATTTTGTTGCCCAGGCCCAGAACAGACTTCCGGAAGCAGCATCCACACAGAACTGGTTGTTCACGTATTTGAATCCCATCACTGGTGCTAAGGCAGTGCTCAATATAAATTTGTCACATGTAGCTAGAGCAGGTAGTTTTTAATTTTGTATAATTATTCTGATAGTCAATTCAGCTTTAAAATTTGTAGATCCATTTCCTTTTGCTCTTAATGACCTTAATAAGGCATTTCATCCATGAGATTCTTGTTTCCAGAGTAGGCCTGCCTCACATGGCCTGACAATAGCATGGGTACAACTAAGCCAGCTGCCCACTTTACTTTCACTTTATTACTAAATACCATTATGTGAAAGCCTCAGTTGTCTAAAGCCATGAAGGGTGATGAAGAGAAATATCAATGGGTCAAACTGTATGGAAGATTGTGATTTTGAACGTAAAAGAAGCATATGTTAAACAGCTTTTATCATAAGTATTTATAAATGTATTATATTTTTGTGAAACTATAAAATGGGTAGGTGCAATGATGGTGATACGATCTGATTATTAATTAAGCTAGAGTTAAAGGTAAACAAATATGTAGATTTAACATAAGGGCTAAAGACGAAAAAGAACTTTCTGATTGGTATATAAAACAGTGCCTGGATATGAAAAAGAAACTGAAAAAAAATAGAACAAGCAGATAATTGGAAAATATCTAATCCATCTCTTAAAACAAACTATTTTAATCCTATCAAGATAATGCGGGTATAATTTTGTCTATTGCATTAGGCCAGGCATGTCCAAAGTCCGGCCCGCGGGCCATTTGTGGCCCGCGGCCCGGTTTAATCCGGCCCTCGAACAGCCCTCCCTGCGCTATGTAAATGCGGCCCTCCCACGGCCCTCCGGCAAGTCCCATGAGAGAGAGACAGAGACAGAGGCACTTGCACTTGCACTTCTGTCTCTCTCTCTCTCTCATGGGACTTGCCCC
>NW_015386770.1:531397-544932 GCF_001527695.2 Protobothrops mucrosquamatus | reverse complement strand
AAAGAGAGAGAGGGGAGAGGAAAGGGAAAGGAAAGAGAGAGAGAGAAAAAGAGGAAAGAGAGGGAGAGGAAAGAGACATAAAATAATTCATTTGCATTTAATTGTAATCGTTCAAAGAATGTTTGGAAAAATGTTCGGCCCTCCAGCACGTTCACTTCATCCAATCTGGCCCTCTTTGAAAAAAGTTTGGACACCCCTGCATTAGGCCATCAAAGTCAATTAAAGCTAAATTGGGGAGGATCATTTAGTGGCATGAATATCCAATCATAGTAATTTATTTAATTTATTACACAGTATAACAAATCAAACATACAATCTATATGTTCAGAAAATTGTTACTTTTAAAATAATATTTCTTTTAAGAATATTCTACCAAGATATATTAGTCAACCTACATTAGTACTACCACTTACTTACGGTTAAAAAAATTCCTTTTTTGACTGACCAATCTAATTTGACCTTTCTCAAACCTTGTTCTTCTTTTTCCTCATCAACATAAGATTCTAAAACTGAAGAAACACTATTGTCATGGATCCACTTGAACTCTTTGGTTAACTAGACTGAATGTATTATTGAAACGTCAAACTTTTTTTTAGAAAAAATTGCTAAACTTAGATTCATCTTCTGTATATTCAGTATAACTCAAGTGCCTGAGAAATCACTGAATCTTCATAGCGTATCTGATAATTAATAGGATTGATCAGATACGCTATGAAGATTGGGTGATTTCTCATCAAATAATTATCTTACAGTAGTATTTTATGAAAGCATTCACTGAATTTGCCCACATATATAAATATAACATATTTGTGATGTTAAATGTTTATATTTTTATTTTGTTTTCAGTTCTGAAATAGATATCTGGAACCTTGGGGGAAAGTGACCACATCATACTGAAATTCAATATAATGCAAACACAAGCAATAGAAACTAATCCAACCAGTGTCTTAAACTTCAAAAGAGCTGATTTTAACAAACTGAGAGAGAACCCATGAAAGATTCCACGGATGAAAATCCTAGAGGGGATTGGAAACTCTGAAAAACAAGAAGCATTGGAAACTCTGAAAAATATGATCATAAAAGCCCAGTCCAGCACAATACCACTCAAAAAGAAAAACAAGAAATTCAAGAAGAAACAAGCATGGCTGCACAAATCTCTCTCCAACAAACTGAAAGACAAAAAGGACAAGTATAAAAAATGGAAAGAGGGACACATAACTAAGGCTGACTATCAGCAGACATCCAGAACATGCAAAGATGAAGTCAGGAAAGCAAAGGCTCAGAATGAACAAAGACTTGCATCAGAAATCAAGGACAATAAAAAAGTTTTTTTTCAACATATTAATAACAAGAAAAAAGTCAAGGAAACTGTAGGTCCACTAAAGAGAGATGATGGCAAGGAAGTAACAGACAATAGGGAGAAAGCAGAGCTGCTTAACTCATTCTGTGCATCAGTCTTCGCACAAAAAGAAATTATAGCCCAGCATACCAAAAAACTACTGCAAAAGACAAACTAGAAACAAAAATAAAAATAAGCAAGAAAATGGTAAGAGAACACCTATTTGACCTTGACAAATATAAATCACTGGGACCCGACAGATTACATCCCAGAGTTCTGAAAGAACCGGTAGATGTTATCTCAGAACCATTGCCCCGTATCTTTCAAAAATCCTGGAGCACCAGGGAAGTACCTGAGGATTGGAAAAGGGCTGATGTGGTTCCCATCTTGAAAAAAGGAAAAAAACAGACCTAGGAAACTATAGATCAATCAGTCTAACATCAATACCTGGGAAGATCCTTGAAAAGATAATAAAAAAACAGATCTGTGAACAACTAGAAGCAAACAAAATTATAACTAGTAGCCAGCATGGGCTTGCTAAAAAAAGATCATGCCAAACCACTTTTATTTTATTCTTTGATAAAGTGATTAAATTAGTAGACCAGCGAAACACTGTGCACATAGTATACTTAGATTTCAGTAAGGCATTTGATAAAGTAGACCACAACCTACTGCTTAGTAAGCTAGAAAAAGGTGGGATAGACAACATCAACACCAGATGGATCTGTAGCTGGCTGACCAACCGTACTCAGTGAATAGTCCTCAATGGTACTACATCCACATAGAGAGAAGTAAGCAGTGGGGTACCACAAGGCTCTGCCCAGTACTCTTTAATATCTTCATAAATGACTTAGAATAGAAGGGGAACTCATCAAATTTGCAGATGACACTAAACTGGCAGGAATAGCCAATACCCCAGGATCCAAAAAGATCTTGACAAACTCAAAAAATAGGCCCTATCCAACAAAATGAATTTTAATGTGGAAAAAAAGCAAAGTTTTACATTTAGGCAGTTTTACATTTCCTGGTTCATACTCTCTTGCATTTTAAGTTGTTCTTTTTGGATTTTAGACTAATTTTGACCCATGTTTGAACACTCTGTTCTATTCTTCTAAATAACTCCTGATAATTGAACCATGAAGCTCTCTTTAGGAGAGCTTCATGTATTAAGAAGTAAGAAAAATGAAACTTGTTAAACACTTACTCAAAATATGTTACAAATATAATTTCCTATCCTTTATATTTGTTTCCATTACAGAATTTACAACTACACAGCAACATAGCATCTAGTGTCTGCAGTATGCCTGGCCCAAAATTACTAATTAATTGTTTATAATTTGCAGTGGTTTATAGCAAATATAATAGACTTCCTATTTCTTGACTGAATTAATTACCACAAGGCTCCGTCTGAGGCCCAGTACTCTTCAATATCTTCATTAATGACTTAGATGAGAGAATAGAAGGGGAACTCATCCAAAAAGATCTTGACAAACTTGAACAATGGGCCCTATAAAAAAAATGAGTTTTAAGGTGGAGAAAAGCAAAGTTATACATTTAGGCAGGAAAAATCAAAGGTATAAATATAGATTAGGCGAGACCTGGCTCAAAAACAGTAACTGTAAGAGGGACCTTGGAGTCCTAGTGGACAATCACTTGACTATGAGCCAGCAGTGTGCAGCAGCAGCCAAAAAAGCTAATACAATCCTGGGTTGTATAAACAGAGGCATAGAATCAAGATCACACAATTAGTGCCGCTTTATAAAACTCTAGTAAGACCATACCTGGAATACTGCAACCAATTTTGGTCACCATACTACAAAAAAGATGTTGAGACTTTGGGAAAAGTTCAGAGAAGAGCAACTAAAATGGTCAAAGGCCTGGAAACTAAAACATATGAAGAACGGCTGCAGGATTTGGGCTTGGCTAATCTAAAGACAAAAAAATAGGGGCAACATAATAGCAATATTCCAGTATTTGAGGGGCTGCCATAAAGAAGAGAGTATCAAACTATTCTCCAAAGCACCAGAGGGCAGGACAAGAAACAATGGTTAGAAACTGACCAAAGACAGAAGCAACCTGGAATTAAGGAGAAAATTCCTAACAGTGAGGACAATTAAACAGTGGAACAGCTTGCCTTCAGAAATTGTGGGCGCTCCATCACTGGAAGTCTTTACGAAGAGACACTTGTCTGAAATTGTATACGTTCTCCTGCTTGAGCAGGGGGCTGGCCTAGACGACCTCCAAGGTCCCTTCCAGCTCTATTCTCTATTCTATCTTCCCATTTTTTCCTATGTATATGTTGCCCAGTATCTCATTTTCTCTTTATATATTCCATTTTTTTTACAAATTCTGCATTGCTGTAATCATTGCAGATCTTTGCTTCTTAAATCAAAGATTAGCCCATCTCTTTTGTTATTTCTGTTTCCTAATCCAATCTTAAAGCTATTTTCTCTTTACAATCTTTGGTAGCCAATACAATAGGAAAAATTGATGTTAAGTAAGTTAAATAATGTTAAAGCTTATACTTTTCATGCTAGGAAGCCAAACCAAGGAAGTTAGCATGGTCCCACACTAGGAAGTTAAAGCATAACATGATTTCACATTCAATATGAAACATATAAATGTATATGTATTTTTGGAAGCATTTGTAATGTTTATGTATGAAAATAAACCCTAGAATCCAACATAGGATGTATCTGTTTGACATTACTGTCAGAATAGAGTTGGAGGGGACCTTGGTGGTCTTCTAGTCCAACCCCCTGCAGGAGACCCTATACCATTTTAGGCAAGTGACTATCCATCTTGATCAAAAAGGTAAAGCTGGCCATTAAGGTGTCACTGAAGCACCACCCCTTTTATTGCCCTCTGCATGCAACATCTGGCTTTGATTGCACAGCCACTGGTGCCCCAGGCCGTGTCTTCCTCTTCTCCAACCTGGGTCCTCCATCTGACTGAAACTGATGGACCCCCCCCCCCATATCCTAGGGCTCCTCATCAGCACTCCACTTCTACTTTCTCCGAACACCCCCCAGCTGTTGTTCTTTGCCCTGCTAAGTTTAGCAGTCCTGTAGGTCAGTCACTTTGGGCCCTGCTTTGCTAGTGTCCCGATCCTGGCTCGCCCGCAGCAGGTTTCCAAGCTGAGCTCTGCCAGGGTGGCAGCTGACCAAGCAGCAGGAGAAGCGGGGCTGAGTTTCCCCACCCTTGGGGAAAGCCTGGTGCCTTGGGGTGGACACACACTCTCACACACAGCTCTTTCATGGGCAGCCAATGCTCTGGATGCACATTACTCCCACCTGCTGACTTTCAGTCTGTGCCCATAAAAATCTTTTCAACAGAGTGGAACTTTTGGGCTAGAATATGGGGCTGCCCCAGAGAGAAGAGGCATGGGCTTAAGGGAAGAAGAGGAGAGAGTGGCACTTTGGGGCTATGAAGATCTTTGTGCCAAAACACTAAGAATAGGCTTGGCTCCAGCCACTTCTCGCCTGCTTAATAAACATGAAAAGACACCCGATAAATCTGTGAGTTATGCACATACATACATCAGAAAAATTTAAAAACTGCTATTCCTGGAGAATAATAACTTTAGAATAAGGAAGCTGTGGAGTCTAGAAGCCTTATCAGGAAGTAGAACATAGCTCTTTCCTCATTAACCACTTCTCTACTGCAAAACTCTTTCTTAATCTGTGGTATAAAAAGTAATTATACTTTTTTCTGACTTGAGCTATCTGTTTCAAACCACTTTATCCCAAAGCTTCTTCTTCCTAAAGAAAGAGCAACCATGCTTTGAAGATATGTACAATATAGATAAGCATATGTAACATACACATTTCCATTAACATAATCTGCCTTTCAGGGATAAATTTTGTGATACAGATTTTTTTAAGCAAGCTGATGATACACAGCCACAATTTACACTATTTGTATATGAAGTCTTTGTCCTGCTTTCAGAAACAAGTTTGGATTCCTTGATTCCACAAAATTTGGTATGTTACAAAGACAGGCTGCTTTATTTCTTGATTAACTCTGATGAATGTAAAACTGCAATAAAGCTGATCTTGGAAATACTGCAGTTCTGCAGAGCTTCCAGATGGTCAGATTCACAATTGCAACAACCCATCTTTCAGCTATTTTAAGGGGAACAGTTGCTTAATGGCTTTTCAGCTCTTCCTCACAGGAACCCTTTGAAGGAGGCTGTACACAACCAACTATTATTTATTTATTAAATGTATATGCTTATCCACTTACCAATCCTATTTAGCAATTGGGAATTCCCAACTGTTTATTCTCATCTTGACAATTGCAACAAGCACTATCAGTTTGATAAAATGCAGACTGAAATCTTTGATAATGTGGGTCCTTTCATCTAGCTGACAGAGAATGGATTTAAAAAAATCACATACTTATGAACTATTGACAATTGATAGAAGGAAACAATCTGGCTCTAATTTGTTTAGAACAGAAGATGATTAATTTTGACTATAAAGTTTGTAGAGCTGGGTTGGAAGTACATCAGCATGCTTTAAAAAAATTAATACATGGTACCTGCTAATTCTTTTAAACGGACATTTATCAGACTGCTTAAAAAGGAGGGCAGGTATAGTAAGGAGGTAGTTAACAGCTACCCAAGCGGCAGCAGCAATCTCATTACTCAGCAGCTGAGGTGCTTGCCATTTGAACAGAGATTGTCTTTGTCCTGTTCTACTGTGTGGCACTAACGAACGCCGAGGGAACCCAAAAGCAACCTAACAAAATGGTAACTGCAGATCTTTGTGTATGCGCACACACCCGGATCTCGAAAATTTGAAAACGGCTAGATTGCTGAAAGGCTTATTCTCGTTCGCCTTAAACCTTGAAAAGAAGCCATTCTGGCGTAAAAGTTGCTTCTTTGAGGGTACTGTTTTCAAGAATTCATCTCCCTTTCAGAATGTTTAAATGTTATGAATACACTCATCCCTCCTAGTTAGACTGGGAAACTAATGAGATTCGTTTTTCAGGTAAATTTTAAATGGCGATGGGTCCAGTGATCTCAAGCGTCATCCAAGCTAACTTTTATAAAAGAAATAGTGCTAACAAACCAGCTCACCCACCCGCGAATATACTACTAGATTCCTTTCCCCCACTTGCCATTTTCCGCTCCCTCGTGTACTGCAGCCCGTTTGCTGCCGATAACTGCATGAACTACCAGATGTCCATTCTAATCTGTTGGCAGGAAGGCGTGACACAAAGTTAAAAAAAAAAAACACCCTTTCACGCGTTTTGATCAGTGAAAGGGAATAAGAGCAGGAATACACGTGATGGAGAAATGGAGGAAGACCAAGAATTAGGAGAAAGCTAGGGAGGTGGGGGAGGTGAGAGCATGAAACTTGGACACGATCCCGTTAAAACCTCAAACCGACATTTCTCTCCCCCCCCGCAATTCACTAGGATTGGGCAATGCGCCTGGTTTCTTAACCAAAACTGTGCGCAGGCGCAGGACGTTTCCTCAGTTAAAATGCTTCTGGACGTAGGAAGGGGATCACCCTGTCTTCCCTTGTCTCGCTATTTCCCTCACTTTTTTTCTCTCCCTTGCTCTGGCTCTGTCGCTTTTGGAATCATCTTAATTTATCCTATATTCGGAAGATTTTTTTTTTATTACGTTACTGGTGGGAGGGTTGAGCTCTTATTGCTTGGTCTTATTCCCTAGGAACCAGCATGGTTGTGTCTCCCTCCTACCACAGTATCTTCCAAATTGCCGCCTCTGATCAAACCAGCCTGTGGATCGAGTCTTTTGCCCATCCTCGTCTTTTGTCTCTCAGCCGTTTCTTTTTGCTGGCTTTCCTGTCTTCGGACGAAGCCATCCGGAGATTGTAGCCCCTGCAAGCTGCAGCCTAGGAAAGCCGAGTGTGCGGGGCGAGAAGCTATTAGCTATGTAGTGCGAGCAGGGAACACCTCGCATTGAATTAGAAGCGGCGGCAGCGGCACTCCAGAGCCGAGTGAGAGTGACTTTGCGCCTCCGAAAGTCGCTTTGAGGCCATCTGAAAAGCGATCCTCTCCGGCGGTTGCTGTTGCGCGTGGCGGCGGCTCGGCGGGTGGGTTGCCTTCGGGGACTGCTCTTTTAGGTTGGCTTTCAGTGTCTAGAACCGCTCTTGCTCGCCACCACCCCTACCGCTTTCCCGCGTTCTCAAAAGCGCAGCCACCGCCCCCTTCCCGCCCCTCTTCCCCGGGTTTCTTTCCTGGGCTGAGCTACTGGAGCGACAGTGGCCGAAGCAGCGGAGGAGCTTTCCCTCCGCAGGATTTATGAATGGCCCTGACATGGAGGAAATGCCGTTTCAGAAAGTCAAGAAGAGCAAAAAGACGAGGAAGAAAAAATGTTGTCGCCGCCGCCGCCGCTGCTGTTGCTGCTGCTGCTCCTTCACACCCGGCCCGCCGTTGGCAGCGCAGCCGCCGCCCCCAGCACCTCCATCGGCTGCAGGCAATAGTAGCAAAGCTTCCGGAGCTGCGGCCGCTGCAGTGAGAACTGTCGGAGTGGGTCCCCCGGTACCCTTCCTGGATGGCGTCGCCTGTGAGGACCAGTTCGACTGCAAGGAACTGGAATCGCTCTTCCAGAATTATAATCTGAAGCTGGAGCAGACGTCCACACTCAAAGCGCTGGCCGTGCTGATCGCGCTGACGGCCAGCCTGGCGCTGCTGGAGCTGCTTTCGGGCCCGAGGCTGACCATTTCCAAGGGCTCCCATCCGGTACACTGTATCATCTTCCTCTCCCTCTTCATCGTCACCAATGTTAAGTACCTGCAAGTCACACAGCTGCAGCAGATAGTGAAGCTCAGCTTGCTTTTCAGCTTTACCTTCGCCTTCCTCTGCTGCCCTTTCTCAGTGGGCGCCTATGGCATGGAGCCACCCAGCGCCCCCGAGCAGGGTATGTGGCAACTCATGCTGGTCATCTTCGTCTCCTACTCCCTATTGCCCGTCCGCACTCTCTTGGCCGTCGTCTTCGGTTTGATAGTGTCTGTCTCACATCTCATAGTCACTGCCACTTCAGTCAGTGCCAAGAGACAGCCCCTCTGGAAGACGGTGAGTAGGTCTTCTCCAAACAGTTCCTCACCTGGTTGTACTTCAGTCTTCAAGAGGGGGAAGTGGGAAAATGCTAAGAAATATTCACAGTACAGTGTCTTCTTAGGGACTAATAAGAATTAGGACAAAACTAGCTGAAACTGTTTCTTAAAAATTATAAGTGTACAATATTTAAAATAAGTGGATTTCTGGTATTCATTTTCAAGATTCTCACGAATGCAAACAGTATTTGCAATCATACTATTATTCTATTATACAAGTAGCAAATTTATTTTTAAAAGATTGAGAAATTAAATGTGTTGAAAATCTCTCGAACCAAAAGGCTTGGAATTGCAACATGATTTGCTGTTTATGATGTGAAGTGTATGTTTTTTGGATATTGGATGCATATGAAATTGCTTCTCTTACAGGTTAGAACATAATATCTATTGAGGATATCTGGTAGAAGTAAGGGGTAGGGTTGGTATTGGCATGAGGTTAATGGTATGAATAACTGATCTAGATGTCTCAATAAGTGTATATACTATTTGTTTTCTGGAACATACAGGATGTTTAACTGGTATTCTGAAGTATATCTTTCTCTGAATATATGTGCAACCATTATCACATACCTAATTCGGGGATATTTTAAATGAGAAAAGGGGTTGGGATAGGATAGGGTGGATGGATCATTATTTTTTCTTCTGTTCAATTATGCCTGATTCTCAGAAACTGTATGAGCTGCAGTTTTATGGGCAAGGTTTTTCAGAAGTGGTTTGCCATTGCCTCTTTCCTAGGGCTGAAAGAAAATGACAGGCCCAAGGTCACCCAGTTTTGTACTTAAGAATTAGAATTCATGGTCTCCCAGATTCTAACCCTGATACCTTAACCACTACACCAAACTGACTATATTTTATCTATTACTTGGTCATAAAATAAGCCAAACAGTAAGCTGTAGCATTTGAGGTGATTCTACTTTGAAAAAATTAATTTGATTAGTATTAAGCAACCTTCCAGAATGTTTTGAGACTATTATGAAATACAGGAGAGTATAACCTTACATTTTGTGATCAACTCTACTTCAGTAAACCTAGAGGTCATCCAGCTGGCTTTGTGCCTAAGGCAGGTCTAGAATTCATGATCTCCCAGTTTCTACCCAGATGCCTTATAACCCAAGGGATACAAGAAAGTTTGAATTAGGTTATCTGGGGTTTGAAAGTGAGGAATTAATAATGATGGAAATTGTTTTTTATGAAAACATTAGAAGGGCAAACCATTGATTTTATTACTATTCAATATTTGAAAGAAATTGTATGTGTGTGTGTATTGTGTGTGTATGTGTGTGCGTGTGAATGTATGTGTGTACACATATATACGTACATGCATATACAGACATATACCTACCATCCCATTCCCCAGTTTCCTGATATTTTCTTCCCCCTTTTGTTCCTTACCTCAATCAGAAAATCCTTCCACCTGCCTGAGATCTTTCTATTGGATCCTTCTTATTGGCAGCAGATTTTTCTTTATCTATGTATAATATCATTCTGTTTAACTTCTTAAGAGGTTTTCTTTCCTGAATTATTTGTACAAAAAGCTGCTCTGCACCATCTTTAAGAATGTGATATTGCTATTTCTCCTCCCACTGCCTCACAAAAAGCTATTTATAGTCCTTCAGGGCTTCCTCAGGTGTCTACAGATTTATACACTTGTACTGGGAATAAAGGAAAATAATAGGGATGGTTTGCACACTTGAGTTTTCTGAATCAGCGTGTCAACAAGGCTAGTTTCCATATATAATTCTGTTTTGAACCTAAGTTGAAAGAGCTTAAAGAAAGATGGGGATCTATTTGCTGTTGGGTTTGACAGCGTACAGATTGTTTTTTAAGAGAGAATAGCTATTTGGTTTAGGAGAATCTATTTTGATCAGAGTATAATACAAAAGGAAACAATCTTTTATTGTGCTTTCTGAGATTGTTTTCCTTGACTGAATAGATTGTCATGACATACAAACATAAACACCCTCTGCCACACACATCAACACAACCCACAAGCGTAGGAGAGAGGGAGGGAGAGGGAGAATGAATTATGATTTGACCAGATAATCTGGTAGTCTATTTTAAGTGCATGATTTAAAGATTCAGTAAAGGGAATATATGTGGGCAATTGAAATTTAAATAATAATTAAGGACTTTCAAATAAATCACTAGTTTTCAAAGCAATTGTACTATAAAATGTAACAAGAAACACTTAAACATTTCATTTCAAAAGAAAATGAAGTCTGATAGCACCTAATGTCTTTGAAAAACAGATGGAGCAAAGTTTTTCTTTGTTTGAATATAATAAAAAGATAACTATTTCTCTTTCCAGTGTTTCCAGCTAATATTATTTTGTTAAATAACCAATTAACAATGTTTTGCCTTGTTTCTCCTCCCATCTACTTATTTAGAAAGTAAATACATCTCCCTTATAATAGACCAACAGTTTTGATTTAATCTTATTTATTCAGAAGAAACTCTACAGAGAAATGGGACTCACTTCTTAGTAAAAAGATTTAAGATTCTTCTAAATCTAAGTCACTATAGCATTGGTTGTGCCATCTTATTTTACATTTAACACATCACTGCTAAAATGTTTGCATTATATATGGGGTGAATCCTTTTGCTGGATTTTCAGCCCAGTAGACATTTTGTATGTTTCTTTTATATCAGTCTCAACTGGAAATACTGGAAAGAGAAATAGTTATGGAAACTCTAAGCTAAGGTAGCCGTAGGGCCAGTCTCAAACCTCTTTTTGGCTAGAAGCACTGAATCCAGTGGATCGAAAACCTGAGGCAAAATCGTCTTTAGTTGGCATATTCCAGTGAAATCACCATCATCAGGACATTTCTTGTAGCATTTTCTTTAGGTGGAACTGGTTCACAAAAACAGGTACACATAATAGCCTCACTCCTTTCCTCCAGTACTGTTTCTGTTTCAACCTAATTTTTGGTTGGTGGCTATGTGGTTAGATCCTGATTTCAATAGGATTTAGGTAACCTAATTGGATGTAGAATTTCCATATAACAATCATTTCCATTCAAATATACATGGAAATAACCAGGTTTAAATCAATTTAGTTTGCTCATGGCAAATGTATTTTACACAAGGCTTCAAAACTCTTAACTGAGGCTAATGCTTTATGTATATATTGTTTAGCACCTTCAGAAAGAAAATTTTCATTTTTCTTTGTTTATTCACTTATTTATTTATTTATCAAATTTATATTCTGCTTGTCTTGTGGTGCAGTTGCTGCTCATCCCCATTTTGGAATGTTAAATTATTTTTGATAATATTAGGTAGCTTAGCTTTAACCAGCTGAAGGAGACGATGCTTTGACATATATAACATATATGTGGCCAACATGACTATACGTTGAGGCACATGGAATGCTGTTATTTGTTATTTAATGTTATTTAATTGTCAGGTGTTTTTATGGAAGTTAAGAACTAAAATGGAAGAATTGTTTAAATAAAACAGCAATTTGTGTGTTTTTTTCCCTTTTACTTTTTGTATATGGGAGTGGATATTTGAAAGGAACATTTAATTACCAAACATGGCATCTCAATTTGCATCCAAATAGTCATCCCTGATGCAGTTGAATTAATCTCTTATATATGTTACCAGTGCATTAATAGTACCTCCAGGATTTTAAGGGCTCCCTGACAAAGCATCTCTATGAGACCATTAATTCCTGAGATTCATGTTGATCTATTGAGGATTCTGTGCAGAGATGAAGAAGATTTTCTTACAGCCAGTATTCCAATAAGTACCACATGCGAAGCCTGTTTAAAATGATTATCTATTTATTCATGCTGCATCTGAAAATGGAATAGAATAGAATAGAGCTGGAAGGGACCTTCTAGTCCATTCCCCTGCTCAAGTAGGAGAACCTATACCATCTCAGACAAGTGGCTGTCCAGTTTCTTCTTAAAACCCTCCAGTGATGGAGCACCCATGATTTCTGAAGGCAAGCTGTTCCACCAATTAATTGTCCTCACTTTTAGGAAGTTTCTCTTAATTCCAGGTTGCTTCTTGTCCTGCTTTCTGGTGCTTTGGAGAATAATTTGATCCCTTTTTCTTTGTGGCAGCCCCTCAGATACTGGAAAACTGCTTATGTTACCCCTATTTCTTCTTTTCTTTAGATTAGCCAAACCCAAGTCCTACAGCCGTTCTTCATATGTTTTGGTCTCCAGGCCTTTGATCATCTTAGTTGCTCTTCTCTGAACTTTTTCCAAAGTACTTTTTGTAGTATGGTGACCAAAATTGGTTGCAGTATTCCAAGTGTGGTCTTACTAGGGTTTTATAAAGCGATATTAATACTTCATGTGAGCAGGCGACCTCGTCGGACGCAGCTGTAGCTGCCTCCCGCCTGTCTTCGCGTAAAAGCCGTTTTGACAGCGAGCACTAGCTGTCAAACGGCTTGATACCCTTCCCCTGGGCATAAGGGGATCGGTGAGCTGCCCGGGGTAGGAGTTGAGTTCCCGAGTCGTCCGATCGGGACGATGTAGGTTAGAACTCCTCCGGAGCCCCGAGGAACCTCCGCGATCCAGGACGCCTTCGCTTCGGCGAAGCTAGAAGCCGCCACCACCGCTGCAACTTAAATTTAACCGTGAGTGACTATACGCAGACAAACCGACCCTGGAAGTTTGCTTTTTCTTTTGGACTTTACTCTGACTTGAGCTATTTTGATCTTCCCTAAACTTGGGTTGGATTATGCGAAAGTGAACTTAAAATGGCGATGAATGATACTTTCTAGCGAGAAGAAGTGAAAGTGATTTCCGATTTGGAACTTTTGTTACTTTCAACACTTTCACTATCTGCCTTGGATTAATTGTTTAAAAGACTCTCATATAGACTGAAATTTTAACATTGTCAATATGACTTCGAGAAGATTGGTGCCAACGACTGCAAAACCAATTTCATCCCTGACCTCTCAGCCGCTTCAACCAATTCCTAAGCCGGTCTCACATCCTCCACCCCCGCCATCTTCCTCACCCCCGCCGCCCTCTGGTAAAGAATTACAGGACTTTATGTTTCAAATGACAGAGATGTTTCAAAAAATGGATGCTAAAATTGAAAATAAGATTGATCAATTAATACATCAACAACAAGAACTAGTACAGAAA
>NW_015386770.1:528201-529404 GCF_001527695.2 Protobothrops mucrosquamatus | reverse complement strand
TTGCAAAAATTTTGGCTAATAGACTGATGCAGATATTGCAATATTATATACATGAAGATCAGACTGGTTTTATATCTGGAAGATACATGAAGAACAATATCAGACAAATTTTGGACTTATTGGAATATTTGGATAAGAATAATCAAATGCCATCGGCTTTTATCTTTTTAGATGCGGAGAAGGCCTTTGACAAATTGGATTGGCAGTTTTTAAATAAAATATTGGACTATATGAATTTTGGAAACCAATTTAAGACAGCCATAAAAGCGATATACCAAAAACAATCTGCTCAAATAATTATTAATGGAGTCCTGACAGAATCTATAGATATACAAAAAGGCACCAGACAAGGTTGTCCACTTTCTCCATTACTATTTGTATTGTCTTTGGAAATCTTGCTGTCTAGAATTAGAGAATCACCAATGATTAAAGGCTTAAAGATTTTCACTAAAGAATATAAACTTAAAGCTTTTGCTGATGACTTAGTTTTTACATTAACCCAACCAATTAAATCATTGGAATTTTTGTTGCAAGAATTACATCAGTATGGTAAAGTGGCTGGATTTAAAATTAATGTGAATAAGACTAAAATTCTTACAAAGAATATGATTGTAAGAGACAAAGATCAACTTATGCAGATGTCAGGATTTGAAGTGGTTAATAAAGTTAAATATTTGGGAATTTTTTTGTCATCATCCAACGCGAAACTTTATCAGAATAACTATGAAAGATTATGGAAATTGGTACAAAAGGATTTATCATCGTGGAAAAAACTACAGCTTTCGTTGCTGGGTCGTATAGCGGCCATTAAAATGACTATTTTGCCTAAGTTTCTTTTTTTATTCCAGATGATACCTATTTTAAAAAATGAACTTAACTTGAAAGAATGGCAAAGAGACCTGAATCGTTTTATTTGGGAAGGCAAGAAGGCGAGAGTTAAATTCAAGATTATTCAAGATACTAGAGAACGTGGAGGACTTAAAGTACCAAATTTGACACTTTACTATGATTCTTGTGCATTAACGTGGATGACTGATTGGATTAACTTGTCTAACAAAGGGATTCTGAATATCGAAGGCTGGGACTTGTATTTTGGGTGGCATGCTTACCTCTTTATGCAGAAAAAAATTGATAAAACTTTCAGAAATCATATAATAAGGTCTGCATTGTTAAGAGTTTGGCAAAAATATTTTTTTAAGTTTA
>NW_015386770.1:521729-527838 GCF_001527695.2 Protobothrops mucrosquamatus | reverse complement strand
GAGAAGATGGATTGTTTATATTCAAAAGAAACATAGAGTGGTAGAATATAATTTAGGTTTTTAGATTTTTTTAAGTTTGTTTATTTCTATCTTTTCTGGTAGATTAAGATATTTTGTGGAGTTAGAGATATTAGTATTTGTTTACTTTTATATGAATATTATCCTGGGATTAGGTTTGGGAAGTCTGGGGGGGGTGGGGGGTTTTTTTTTGATTGTTTATTGTGATTACTTATTGTTTTTTTTTTATGATGGAAAAATAAATAAAAATTTTTGGAAAAAAAAAATACTTCATGTGATTTTGATTGTATTAGTTTTTTTGGCTGCGGCCACACACTGCTGGCTCATGTTTAAGTGATCATCCACTAGTATTAGGTTGTGGTCTATTTTGTCAAATGCCTTGCTGAAGTCTAAGTATACTATGTCCAGAGCATTTCGCTGGTCTACTAATTTAATCACTTTGTCAAAGAATGAAATAAGATTTGTTTGGCATGATCTATTTTTAACAAACCCGTGCTCGCTTTTAGTTATAACTTTGTTTTTAGATGTTCACAGATCTATTTTTTTATTATCTTTTCCAGGATATTCTCAGGTATTGATATCAAACTGATCTGTATTTTCCTGGGTCTGTTTTCCCCCTCTTTTTGAAGATGGGAACCACTTCAGCTGTTTTCCATTCCTCAGGTATTTCCCCAGTGTTCCAGGATTTTTGAAAGATATGGTACAATGGTTCTGAGATAACATCTGCCAGTTTCTTCAGAACTCTGGGATGTAATCCATCAGATCCCTGTGATTTATATTCATCAAGATCAGACAGGTGTTCTCTAACCATTTTCTTGCTTATTGTAGTTTTAATTTCTAGTCTTTTATAGTTTTTGGTAGGTTGGGCTAGTTTCTTTTTGCATGAAGACTGAGCCTTTGCTTTCTTGACTTCATCTTTGCAGATTCGGGCTATTTGCTGATATTCTGCTTTAGTTATATGTCCCTCTTTCCATTTTTTGTACTTATCCTTTTTGTCTTTCAGTTTATCAGAGAGATCATTGTGCAACCATGCTGGTTTCGTCTTGGATTTCTTGTTTTTCTTTTTCAGTGATATTGTGTTGGACTGGGCTTTTATGATTATATTTTTCAGAGTTTCCTCACACTTCTTGAGTTGTTTTTCCTTTTAGGATTTTTATCCATGGAATTTTTTTTAAACTCTCTCTGAGTTTGTTAAAATCAGCTAGATGTCTATGAAGATTCTCAGTCATCCAGGTCATAGTTATCCCAAAGATGCCTTGTCATGAGGCAACTGGACTTTCTTGTTTTTCTTTGAAGACATTTTGCTTCTCATCCAATAAGCTTCTTCAGCTCTGACTGGATGGTGGGGAATGGAAAGATTTATACTCCTTGCAGACAGTAGTCATTTGCATTCTTTTACCGAGCCATTAGTGCTACCTAGAGGCTTATCTGTTTCTTCAGGGACACCTGAGTAGTGCACATGTGTTTTAGTTTCTGTTTTTGAGAATCCAAGATAAAATAAAGAAAAAATATTTTTTATTATTTATTATTTTATCATAGAAAATAAAATACAAAACAGTAAAACATACAGTACAAACAAAATGAAACAAAACAAAAGCATACATTCAACCCTAACACCACAAAAAATAATATACAAAAAAGAGGAAAAAGTGGTCAATTAAATTTAACATTAACATGTAGGCTGGGTGCTGAAAGAAAAGAAAAAGCATCAACAGGTTGATCTAAAGATTATACTATACTAATCTTCAAATCCCTCTGTTACCCATCTGTTATTATATTTAGCCAAGATTCAATCCTTAGTTTGGTTCTCGACTGCTGCAGCCTTTCCAGAAGGCTTCTGACTGTGTAATGCAGGCTGAAGCTCCATTCTTGGCTGCAGAATGAAGCTTCTCCTTCAGCTGCAGAAGTGGGCTGGCTGGGTGGGACTGTCGGTGCAGGAGGTGAGTGGAAAAGATACCCCCCAAAAATAAGACCTAGTGCCTCTTTTGGAGGCAAAATAATAATAATAATAATAATAATAATAATAATAATAATAATAATAATAAGACCCGGTCTTATTTTTGGGAAAACACAGTATCAGAGTTAAAGATGTTAAAAATATACAGATTAGAATGGATGAGACAGACACAAGGTTAGGCCTTCTCAGCCAAAATTTATTGTTTTTGATTTGAAACAGAAGGAAGTTTTTCTGTGCCTCGGGAATTCCAGAACAAATTCGCAACTTAATTGATGTAATTGAAACAGAAATGACTAGATGGTTTAATGATGAGAAAGTAGACTTCTCTAAAGAAATAGACAAGATTTACCGAATAAATTTAGCATATGTGGCCAGAAGTCAACTGCCAAGAGATATTATGATCCAATTTATAAGAAAATCTAGTAAGAGCAAGTAATTCAGAAACATTACCACCAGAGATTTAATATTTGTGGAAAAGAAGTGCAAATATTCAAAGAAATTCCAATTAGAATATTAAGGAAACACAAAGAATATTTTTTCCTGACAGATCTCCTGAAACAAAATAATATTCCCTCTCTCTGGGATAAACTGGAAGGGGTTATCTTTAAAAATCAATGGTATAGACTAAATTCAGTCCTTAAAGCACAAGACTTTTTGGAAAAATATGGATTGGAACAATACTATTTTTCAAAAGATAAAGATCAGAAAGAAAAAGATAAAAAGAGATTTGACACTTATCAAGGACAGTGATGTGATGGGAGCCTCAGCTGAAATCCCTGGAACTTTCTCTTCATAACAGATGGATTTCAAGATTTTTACATGGAATGTAAATGGGACAAATACCCCACAAAAGAGAAAAAAAATATTTGAAAAATGTGAACCATAGTATAATTACGGTATGTTTGCAAGAAACTCATATTAAAGAGATTGATAAAAAGTATTTAACAAATAACATTTTGGGTTTATTTATTTATTTATTTATGCTAACTCAAAAAAATTAATGTAATTTTGTATATAAAACCCCAACTACATCCACATTTATTGTTTGCTGATGATTAAGGCAAGTATATAATTGTGCAAATTGAATTACAGGAAATAACATCTGTTGTGGGATTATACACTCCACATTAAGAAAAAGCCAATTTTTAAAACATCATCTGAACACTTAATCTTCTATTTTTTTCAGTATTGGTGTGTTATTGGAGACTACAATGGGGTACTAACCCCACAACTGGACAAATCAGCTAATAAAGGAATTAAAGAAACACAAGGGAAACTGCCCCAAACTTTTTTTGAGCTGACAGATACTTTTAGGTTTGATCGATCTTTGGAGGTGTAAAAATGACTTTACCTTCTTTTCAGAGAGATAACAAATCCTTTTCTAGAATTGATATGATTTGAATTACAAAAAATCTGTTTCACAAAGCAACTAAAGCTGTTATTCTTCCAAGAAAATTGTTCTTAAAAGACATGTGAACTTATTGGATATCATCTACTCAGAATCATGGAAGTGAAATCAAAGTGGCATCATTGCTAGATAGCCTTATTAAAGTTTGAATATCCTTGTGGATTCAATTTGGTGCTTCCCACTAAATGAAAGTAACCAAGAAAATTGAATTATGCAATGGAAGTTAAACAACATTTACATTTCAAGGGGAAAAATGTTCATCACTATACACGATAACTTTTCAAATGTTCTGTTTGAAATGTTAACACATTTAAGTATATATGCTATCATGCCAAGTAGTTTTATCAGTGCATAATTTTTAAAATCTAAACTGAATGTTTAATATTAATTATGAGTTCTCCTTATGTCCCTACTCATAATTCCATATCATTCTACCCATTCTATTGGTGTATCTGTACTAACTGATCAATATATTTAGAAGAGGATTTTATTTTTGTTGTTGAATTTGAAGCTGATTGTTAATGTCATTCCCAAAATACTATACCCAGAATGGCATGCAATATTTTATTGTTAGTCTGACCAATAGATAGTGGAGAAAAAGCTTGTATAGAATTGATTTTGGCACAATAGTCCAATTAATATTTACTGGACTGCCAAGTCCTTCTGATTTCAGTGAGTATTCCTTCCTCCTGATACTTTCCCCATAACAATAACAGTGTTATTCGCATTGGACTTGGAGAGACTGACTGGCCCAAAATCACTCAGCTGGCTTTCATGCCTAAAGCACGACTAGAACTCACAATCTCCTGGTTTATAGACTAGTGCCTTAACCACATATTAATTGTTTTGGCTCGAAAATCCCATTACTTCACTAAATGTATTTTAGGAAGTATCATCTACAGATAATGTGCTTCAATATTTCATTTACCGGATGATCTGCCTTCTTTTATAGCACAACTCACTAAATATTTGTTCCAAATATTATTCTATTTTTAAAATAATAATTTTATTAAACATTACATTGTACAGATAAAACTAATACAAAGTATAAAATTAAAAAGAAAAAAATAAGAGAAAGAGAAAGTAGTAGCTGCCTCCTTTGTCCCAACAAATGTAAACAACTTTAACAACTGAACACCATATCTTAAAATAGAGCAAATAATCTCTTAATTTCATATTTCATCTCATTCTCTATAAGCAAATCTTTAAATACTCATTATTTAGTTCTAAAGTTTATTCTGTCAAACTTATTTTTCCAATTTAAATACATTAGTTTTAGGTTATAATCTTACTGAGAAAAGTTTGGCTGGATGTAGAAAAACTTTAGCATTTAATCAACTGGAGAAAGACTGGAGAAAAGAATTCATAATTATTTATACATTTGCGATTGGCAAATGAAGAAGGTATTTTATTGCAAAGGTGTTTCCTAGTTTGCATTTATCATAGCACTTGGCACACCTTATTGATGTTGGCTAATCTCAAAATAGCCAAATAGGCTCCCATCCAAAGCAGGTGTAAATTATTTACATATTGTTGCTAAGAAAACAAGTTGAAGAAGGCTTAACTTTTTTTCCTGGTTCATACTCTCTTGCATTTTAAGTTATTCTTTTTTGGAATTTAGGCTAATTTTGACCTATGTTTGAACACTCTGTTCTATTCTTCTAAATAACTCCTGATAATTGAACCATGAAGCTCTCTTTAGAAACTACAGATTCTGAGTATTAAGAAGTAAGAAAAATGAAACTTGTAGTTTCAAAATATGTTACAAATATAAATTCCTATCCTTTATATTGGTTTTCATTACAGAATATACAACTATACAGCAACATAGCATCTAGTGTCTGCAGTATGCCTGGCCCAAGATTACTAATTAATTGTTTATAGTTTGCAGTGATTTATAGCAAATATAATAGACTTCCTATTTCTTGACTGAATTAATTACCACAAGGCTCCGTCTTAGGTCTAGTACTCTTCAATATCTTCATTAATGACTTAGATGAGGGGATAGAAGGGAAACTCATCAAATTTGCAGATGACACTAAACTGGCAGGAATAGCCAACACTCCAGAAGACAAGCTCAAGATCCAAAAAGATCTTGACAAACTGGAACAATGTGCTCTACCCAACAAAATGAGTTTTAATGTGGAGAAAAGCAAAGTTTTACATTTAGGCAGGAAAAATCAAAGATATAAGTACAGATTAGGTGAGACCTGGCTCAAAAATAACTGAGAGGGATCTTGGAGTCCTAGTGGACTCTTCACACCTTTTTTGTTTTCCCTTCTACTGTTGTCCCCTACTATTTACTTTTGTATTTTCACATTTTATGTTATAAATGAATAAAATTTAATAATAATAAAAAGAATCAAGATCACGTGAAGTATTAGTACTGCTTTATAAAACCCTAGTGAGACCACACCTGGAATACTGCAACCAATTTTGGTCACCATATTACAAAAAAGATATTGAGTCCTTGGAAAAAGTCCAGAGAAGAGCAATTAAGATGATCAGAGGCCTGGAGACTAAAACATACTATTATTATTATTATTATTACTTTAATTTATATCCCGCCCTTCTCCCGAAGGACTCAGGGCGGCTTACAGGCAATAAAAACGGAACTATACAATAAATATCTAAAAACAATTAAAATATATATTAAATAAGCCTGTTATTTTTAGAAAAGTTATAAAATCCCTATTAAAATCCCTATACAATCCCCCCCCTAGGCC
>NW_015386770.1:511912-521470 GCF_001527695.2 Protobothrops mucrosquamatus | reverse complement strand
ACCCTTACGGCCTCCAGGCAACGGGCCATCACGTCAAGGGCATCGTTGGGGTGGCCTGGGGTGGAAATGTACAGCTGCGTGTCATCAGCGTACTGATGGAAATCCACCCCAAAGCCACGGATGATCTCCCCCAGCGGCTTCACATAAATATTGAACAGAAGAGGAGAGAGGACCGACCCCTGAGGAACCCCACAAGTTACTGTATGAAGAACTCCTGCTGGATTTGGATTTGGCTAGTCTAAAGAAAAGAAGAAATAGGGGTGACATGATAGCAGTATTCTAGTATTTGAGAGGCTGCCACAAAGAAGAGGTGGTCAAATTATTCTCCAAAGCACTAGAGGGCAGAACAAGAAACAATGGTTGGAAACTGACCAAAGAGAGCAGCAACCTGGAATTAAGGAGAAATTTCCTAACAGTGAGGACAATTAACCAGTGGAACAGCTTGCCTTCAGAAATCGTGGGCGCTACATAACTGGAGGTTTTAAGAAGAGACTGGACAGTCACTTGTCTGAGATGGTATAGGTTTTCCTGCTTGAGCCAGGGGGTTGGACTAGAACACCTCCAAAGTCCCTTCCAGCTTTCTATTCTATTCTATTCTATTCTATTCTATTCTATTCTATTCTATTCTATTCTATTCTATTCTATTCTATTCTATTCTATCCCCCTATTATAGCAAAAACATTTTCAGTCATCTGTAATTGCACTTGTGATGCTTTCTAAAAAGACTGAAGTAATTATCCATGGACATAAAATTAAAAAATAAAGGTATTATTAATAAACACTGAAAGCATTGTGCTTCAAATATATACAAGTGTAACACAGCTGACTGTTGAGAGAACAGCTATATATAGGCAGTGCTGACTCTTTTTTCTAGTTAGAGCTGAAAGCAAACCTTGTATTTATAACAGTTACTGTATAGCAGTGATGGCGAATTTATGGCACGCGTGCCAGAGGCAGCATTCAGAGCCCTCTCTGTGGGCACCCGTGCCATTGCTCCAGCCCCGCCTCCACCCGCAGCCCTTTCCTCACCAGCAGTCCCCCTGGAGGAGAGTCACCCCCGAGCGCGGCCCATGCAGAGCAGCACAGCCAAGGACATGGCAGCTGGGCAGCAGGGACAAGATTCCGCCTTCATGCCCCGTTGCGTGCAATTGATGCTGCGGGGTGTGGGCGGAGGGGGGCTGCCATGGCACTGCTGGGCCTCTTGGGTGATCTGCGGCAGGCCGTGGAGGTGGTGGGTGGCCCTGTGGGCGGGCACAGTACACAGGGAGTGGAATGGTGGGCGGGGCAGGGGTGCGTTTTGGGCACTCAGTCTCTAAAAGGTTTGCCATCACTGCTGTATAGCATAATACCAAATAATAAAATCATCTTGATATCAAGAAGGTTTGTTGTGAGTAATTTGTGGTGTAGACCAAAAACATTCCAAAAAGGAATTTTTGATGTTATGTAACATTAGCATTTGTTCTAAGCTACCCTGGATATGTTATTTAGCATTAAGTGGGAGCAGTATAAATTTTAGAAATAAATAAAATAGAAAAAAATAAAAGCGAATCACTGCATTTTCAACCACCCCATTTCCTCACAGAAGGAGCTCCCCATCTCCTCAAGATCTCTGTTCAGATAAAAAGTGTTTGAGTGTTTGATCATTAAGACAATATATGATAAACAAACAGCAAAAGTAATTGTCAATGGGGACTATACAGAGAACTTTTAATATAAAGAAAGGCACAAGACAAGGATGTCCACTATCCCCACTGTTATTTATGCTAACTTTGGAAGTTCTCAAACAGAAATATCAGACAAGATCTGGAAATCAAAGAAATGGAGATAAAAGATGAAAGCTATAAACTACAACTACCTGGTATTCATTTTAGAAGAACCGCTGGAGACAATGATTGAAAATAATATTGAAAATAATAGAAGAATTTGGAGAAATAGCAGGATTGAAAATAAACAGAGAAAAAGCAAAGTGATAGTTAAAAACCTTACAGATAAGCAAAAAAAAAAAAAAACTGCCAGAAAAAATAGACTTACAAATAGTTAAGAAAGTTAAATATTTGGGAATATATTTAACAGCAAGATGTGCAATGATAAAAGAAGATAATTATATAACATTACTAAATCAAACAAGATTAGATTTGGAAAAATGGAAAAACTTACAACTACCAGTGTTAGGAAGAATAGCTACTGTGAAAATAAATATTTTACCAAAATTCCTTTTTTTATTTCAAACAGTACCTATAAAAATAGAGGAAAAGTTTTTTGATGATCTGAATACACTGATCTCGAAATTTATTTGGCAAGGAAGGAAAGCCAGAATTAAACTGAAAATGCTACAAGAAGCTAAAGAAAATGGAGAATTTGGACTACCGGATTGGGTCTTATACTACTAAGCATATGCTCTAACATGGTTAAAAGAATGGATAACCCTCAGAAATAAAAGATTGTTATATTTAGAAGGACATGACTTGAAACTTGGATGGCACACATTTTTATGGTATGAAAAGAATAAAACCCATAGATATTTCCAAAACCATTACATAAGAAACACATTATTATTTGTATGGGAAAAGATAAAACCAAAAATCTATATGAAAATCCCAGGATAGCTATCAATGATGGAAGCATTCATTCACCCAAACTTAGTTAAACTTGAGAAAATTCTAACATATAAGGATATTCTGAATACAAATAGGAAATTAAAATCTAAACAAGAATTAGAAGTCAGGATATTGACTTATCATGGTGGCCTTGACTGCAAATGCAATCAAGGTATGATAAAGATGTTAAAATATATGGCTTTTATAAAGACCAGACAATGTTTGATCAAGTGTTGTTGAGTTCTGATGAAAAACTGATTAAGAAATTGTATAATGTTTTATTGAATTTGAAAATGGAAAATGAACAAGTGAAAGAAACAGTGATAATATTGGCGAAACATTTTGGATACAATATAAAATTAGAGAAATGGCAAAATCTTTGGGAAACAAACTATACATTGACAATGGCAACTTTGTATAAAGAAAACTTGTATAAAATGTTTTATATTTGGCATCTTTCACCTGTCAGATTAGCAAAAATGTTTAAAAATATGTCTAGTAAATGTTGGAAATGTAATCAAAATCCTGGTACATATTATCACCTGTGGTGGACGTGTGTCAAAGCAAAAATATTTTGGACAAAAATACATATTTGGTTAGAAAAGATGTTAGGGAAACACATAGACTTTAAACCTGAACTTTTTTTAAGGTATAATTCCAGAAAAAAATTGATAAACACAGTGTATATTTAAGATTACATGTATTAACAGCAATGAGGATTGTATTTGCTCAGCACTGGAAAAATGAAAAAACACTATTGGATGAAGAGATAATCAAGAAAATACTGGACTGTGCTAAAATGGATAGACTTACATTGAGAATCAAAGAAAAAGAAGATACAGAATATTTTCAAACATGGAACTTATTTTATTAATGGCTGGAAAAATGGGATAGAGAGTAAGAACTTAACTTGTATTACTAAGCAAAACAAATCAATCCAGACAACATGTTGTTCATTAAGCACTAATTAATTGTAATAGAAAATTAATAAAATACTATTAAAAAAGTGTTTCTCCGCTCCGTCTGAAAGAAAGAAACCAGAGGCACAGGGCAGGATTGCTTTCAAGAAGATGAGGGTGCACTGCATGCGCCAGCCTTATTGAGAGCAATCCTGATCTGCGCCTCTGTTTTCTTCCACTCAGACAGAGTGGAGAAACTCAAGCTGTTGCCGCTCAAACACTTTTTATCTGAATGGAAACCTTGGGGAGATGGGGAGCTCCTCCTTTGTGCGAATGCAACACTTGAAAATGCAGCAAATCACTGCAGTTTTAAGCATTGCATTTGCACACAGAAGCAGATCCCCATGTCCCCAAGGTCTCCATTCGGATAAAAAGTGTTTGATCACTAGAGACACTTGGAAACACATGGAATCGCTGCGTTTCCAAGGGTCCCACTTGTGCTCAAACACCTTTTATCCGAACAGAGACTTTGGGGAGATGGGTAACTTTGTCTGTGAGGAAATGGGGTGGTTGAAAACACAGCAAATTGCTGCCTTTTCAAGCATTGTATTTGCACACAGATGGAGTTTCCCATTTCCCCAAGGTCTCCATTCAAATAGACAGTGTTCCAATGGTGGCAGAGAGGAGTTGGGGGGGGGGGAGCAGGAGACAGGCACAGAGTTTGTGCTAAAAATGAAAGTTTCTGGGTTCTGTGATCTCACAATAGTTCAGGTACTCATTCTCTGCAAAAGAGGAAGGGTGCCTGAACTCCCAAGATATTATGGCACCCAGGAGCTTCCATTGACTCTCCTCTTCCTCAAAAGCAGAAATTGTGGCAGAGAGGAGACAGATCTTCTCAAGGTGAGTCTGTGTGACAGTAAGGGAGGGGGAAGAAGTTGTGTAGAGTGTGGGAGGGGTATAGAGTGAATGTTGCAGAGCCTCTGCAGTCATTTGTAAGGGTGAACAACTGCCACAGTGCTGCAAAATTCATAATTTTGAGATTTTCTCGTAGACACTAGGGGGCACTTATCGCATAATTTTGAATGAGCGTTAAGTGAATGCTTGTAACTTGGGGATTACCTGTAACTGCAAAGCTATTACTCTGTGTGGGAAATGAACATGAAATACAAGTTTATTTGATGCAGATATATTTGTTTGGAAGACTGGTTTTCCATGAATGGAAACAGAAACAGGTATATGCTTGATATACATTACTATTTTTTAAATATATTTTATTAATTTTTTAACATAATCACCTTAATATTTGGTAAACAGCATGTTGTCCGTGTTTATATTTAAAAACAATAACAATTAATTTCTATAATTCCATAATCCACATAGCTTTCCTTGATTTTCTCTTCTTCTAATAATATTCTCTTTTATCAACCTTAAATTAGTACATTTCTTAGTATTTTGATAGATAACAATTGAATATAAACATTTTTCTAGTATTTCTACAAGTAACAACCACATCATTGTAAAGCTGCTTTTCTAATTGATTATCTTTTTTTTAAACAAATTTTATTGGTTTTTTAGATCTTAATACAAAGTGCTCAAGACACACCGTGGTGTTGGGGCAATCAAAAATTCAAAACCAAAACATATGTGAGTAGCTCAATCAATACATCAAATATTTCCTCTCTGTTTCCCTTAAATAGCTTATATATTTAAAGTAATCTATTTCTAATTTAAATTTCTATTAATCCTAAACCTGTTTTAAAGCTTTATGCAATTACAAAACCATAATCAAATTTAACTATAAATACACATATTATCAGTTAAAATATCCCTTCCAAGTTTATCCTAGTTCTTTGACTTCATCATAAATCTTATTTATTCCTTCTTCCACTAATATCCATATTATCAAACAAAACACATCATCTCACTAGAATCACATTCAATTATTCCATTATATAATAATTTTCATGTAAATAAACCTATTAATCCAAACTATACATTCTCACTTTATTTAATATATATATTCAGATAAACACCCATTTTTCTTATTTCTACACAAAAACTTAATCCTTAAATCAATCCATAGTTCTAAAATGCCTTAAATCCAATATATATAAATTTAGATTTCTCCTTTCAGTCTTATTCTAGGCTTTTTTTTCTGCCAAGCAGGTTTCCACAGTAATGCTTCTCTTTCATCAGATAAGTCTCTCTTTGTTGCTTGTGAAGCCACTTGCAGCAGTAATAAGCTTTTTGTCCTCTGCGTTGGGCCTCCATTTCTCTTGTTCTTAAAGCCTCGCCGTTTTAAAGGTTCAAATCTCAATCTTTGCTTTTTCTGATCCTCAAACACATAGGTAAGGTGCTTGTAGGGTGAAATAGTCTCTGTATCCTCAATAAAGTCATCTTTTAATGTATTTTGGTTTATAGAATAGTCAGGTGCAGTCTGGAAATCACTTTTAAGATTTAAAGGAAAGTCTCTAGTTCTTAGTTCTGTGGTAGTCTTTTTCATTGTAACAAAGTCCAGAAATTAGAGGGAATAAAGGAGAAGACAATACAAAACCAACCATCTTATTTGTCAACGTCAGACTTTCAGTCAAACTTTCAAACTCCGTCCCAACCGAGAAGCAAGACATCAATAGGGAAAGGAATATCGTGTATAAAGAAGTCTTTGGAGTATCTAGAAAAGGTCATATTCGAACGTTTTTAAGTGAGAGTAGGGTTCCTCCATTTTAAAAGTAATCAAAGAAAGTCCTTTCTTTATTGTTATTATTATTTTTTCAGAGAGGGCTGTAATTAAACAGTGTCCACCCCCTCATTTCCCACAGCTGCACCAGCCTATCTTTTCCAAAAATAATCTGAAGGTCAGGTTTCTATCCAAAAAATAGTTGCAACATTAACTTTTCACCACAAGATGTCCTCAGTAAATAAAAAATCCTTTCCAGACACCATTTTTTCCCTTTTTTCTCTCTTTTAAAGGAAAAAGTGGAGAAAGAAATAATCTTCCAATATAACTACTAATACAATTCGAAAAAGCTTTTTTTCTTTTTTTTCTTTTTTTTGTATCCCAAAATAACTGAAAATAGAATATAAACTTTAAAAAAAAATTATTCTCAATGCTTCTCTTCCCACACACACAAAAGCTGCTTCTTCCAGACAGGGAAATAATTTCATCCAGGTTCTCACAGGCAAACAGAACCAAGCAGGGGAGAGAAAGGGGCTAAAAGGGTCTCACCCGGATCCTCCGCGGTGGGTCTAATGTCGCTTAGTTGTAAATGTGACTTCGGCTGGTGCAGCAGGATAATCAGCCATCTTGCAGGACGATCGTTGCTCCGTCGGCCCTAAGGAAATAGCTGGGACCGTGGGAGAAGCTGCCGCTCTCCCGCAGTCACCAGCAAGCCTCCTTCTCGGTGGTTGCCCCTCCAGGGCAACTTTCGACCCCCTAGGGGGTCTACCGATGCAGAAAACCCGGCTGGACTGGAGACAAGTCCCCAGACATGACCGGTGTCGCCACGTACCGGAACCGGAAGTCCTAATTATTATCTTAATTACCTTGTCATCAATCCTGTTTTCAAAGTTCTTGTCAATGCTGCTAACATCAACTGTTCTTGCTTTGACAACATATGGAGACACAGCCATTTTCCTTTACTTTATGTTTTACTCTTAGAATTAGAATTAGAGGATACTGGGGGGAGGGGGAGGAATGCGTTTGGGAGTTTAGTTAGACAAAATAATGTATCATGGCGGGAACCAAGGTTCTTTGTAATAAGAAATGATAAGAATTGGAGGGTTATAGAATTAGTGGGAAAGCCAGTATTTCAAACTAATTGGAGAATGTGATTTATGACTGTTAGTCAGAGGAGGGAATTGGGCTTTGATACTATGTGATTAGAAGAGGGGAAAACAGATTTTGGCTTGGACTATGTACGTGCCGATGTGTTGCTATTCCAATAAAGAATCTTTAAGGTAAACAATGCCTCGAAGTTCTTTGAAGAGTCTCATCTGTCGGAACCATGACATTAAGCCAAAATCTCCAATTTTCCTAACTATTTAGGGGTCCTGAGCCCCAGTCGCTGTCCCAAGCATTGAGGGATAAGCTGACGAAGATTCGGGGAAAACTTTGCCATGGAAAAGGAGAAATTGCCTGAAGCCAGCATCCCGGCAGCAGCTGCTACCCCGGGGGGGGGGGGGGGAAACCAAAGCTAGCATGCCAGTAGAGAAGGAGCTTTTGCAGGCCTCCCAGCTGGGGCAAAACCCAAGCAGCTAGGATAGCTAATCTGGTCATCAGATTGGGTACAGCCCAGTGGAGACTCCAGATGCTTCAAGCCGGTCTTGCCACCCTTAAAAGGCCTCAAAGGTGGACGAGACTGGATTACCACAAAAGGATTCCCGCACATCGCACTCCCTAGACCAGGGGAGAGCTACCAGATTGTCTGCCACTGAGGACTCGGGTGAGTGGAAATATCTGTCTGCAGCTCATAGTCAATCAGTGGAGAAATTGGTAGAGAAGTTTGAAGGGCTAGAAATGAAAAGTTTGGAACAACCTTCCCATTCCCCTCATGCCAGTGATCAGGACATTCAACTCCTACCAAGAGGAGCCACCAGCCCCTCCTTCACAAAGCAGGCAGCTTTCCTGCTCCTGAAGCCCCCTGCCAGAGCCTCCAGTCCCACGGGGAGAGACAGCCCCAGTCACCACCCCTCCAGCATCCCCAACCGCCGCCACCGAGATGGCCTCAGCAGCTACTGGGATAGCGATTCCCAGACCGATGTGCATATCTATTACCCAGTCTGGGTCCCCTGCAGCAATGGGGGGTATGGCAGCCCCTGCAGGTGGGAGATCAAAAATCTCTAAGTTTGCAGTAGATAATAGAAGCCCTGCAACAGGTCACCAACCCCAAACATACATCACCAACAGGGGGCCCTACAACAATCAAAGATGCCACAGCTCCTGGCAGACCAGTAGCAGGGAGAATGGCAACTCCCCCACCCAGATAGCAATCTTTGGGACATCTATGGCAACTTGGGATGCCCCAACCGCTGGTACTGCTACCACAGCAAGGGGGGCACAGCCCCGAATGTACAACCCCTGAGAATGCGGCAGCAGCTAGGGTCGGACAGGCAGCAACTGGGGGTGCAACAGCCACAGTGGGCAGTCCCACAGCCATTGAATCGGCAACCAGGGTGGGGCCAGCATCAACTGAGAGTGCAACCACCACAGTGTGAAGTCCAGCAACTACTGAACCAGCATCCCGGGTGGGGCCAACAGCAACTGGGGGTGCAACAACCACAGCAGAGGGCTCAGCAGCCATTGTACCAGCAACCAAGGTGGGGCCAGCAGCAACTTGGGGCGCAACAACCACAGTGGGGAGCCAGCAGCCAATGATTGCTCCACTTTTTAGAGCAACCTTCGATGGGGACCCAGAGAAGCTGATTTTTTTTTCCTCAACCAAGTGCGCTCTCATCTGAACTGCTGTGGCCATCTCTACCCGAACCCAGCCGCTATGGTTGATGTGATTGCATCCAGCTTAGAGGGAGAGGCATCCGAGTGGCTGAATAATTTATATAATGAGCAAGCCCCCGAATTGGAGGACGCCCACCTCTTCCGCCTAGGACTGAGAGAAAAATTTGAGGACCCATCCATTTCCCTCAAAGCAGAAGAAAAAATCCATAAGATAAAACAAGCTAGCAGGCCTGCCCTGGAGTACATACGAGAGTTTCGCAAGTTAGCCGGTCGGATAGAGAGGTGGCCTGAGCAATCCATAGTCCATCATTTCCGAGAAGGACTGGATGATCACCTCTATCAGGCCTGCATCTTCTGAGCAGTACCTGATCAGCTGCAAGAATGGTACCAGGCAGTGGTAAGACTAGACGTTCAGGGACTTCCGGTGGCAGGCGATTTCGCTGGTCGCAGCTGTTTGCTGCCTCCCGCCTGTTTTGCGTAAAAGCCGGTTTGACAGCCAGCATCAGCTGTCAAACGGCTTGATACCTTTCCCCTGGGCATAAGGGGATAGGTGAGCTGCCCGGGGTAGGAGTTGAGTTCCCGAGTCGTCCTATATGGACGATGTAGGCGA
>NW_015386770.1:508232-509784 GCF_001527695.2 Protobothrops mucrosquamatus | reverse complement strand
AAATTTTTTTTCTTTTCTTTTTTTGTATAAGTAAGGGATGCTGTTAAACTATCTTGCTGAAATGGTAAAGATTTTGGGTATTTGAAGAACTAATTAAATGAATAATTTTTATTAACACGGAGGAGATGGATTGTTTAAGTTTAGAGTTTGGAGTTAGAGATATTAATATTTGTTTACTTGTAGTTGAATGTTAGCCTAGTTTTGGTTTGGGAAGTCCGGGGGGTGGGGGGATGGGATAAATCATTGTGTAATACTTGTGATGTATTTCTTCTTTTATGATAAAAACAATAAAATTCTATATTGAAGAAAAAAAAAAAAAGACTAGACGTTCAGGTTGCCCGCTACAAGAAGCCTCCCCCACCTGAAGCCAAGCCAAAGCCAGAGCAACCCAAACAGCAACCCCCCCTGGAAACTTCCATTTGCTGCAACTGCTGAGAGACCTCGGCCACCTACAGGCACGCCAATCAAATGCTTCTGATGTGGACAGCAGGGACATAAAGCAGCAAACTGCCCAGTCCCCTACTCCCAACAGAACAGACCAGGACCAGCAGCGAGAAAGAAACCTGCCCAGCAGCCAACAAAAGAGAAATCCAACTGGATCACACAAGAACCGATTGCCCAAGTCACATCCCCTACACAAGAGGATGCCGGAACACAGGTTGGATCTGCCTCTGCTCTACCCCCTTTTGACAGCAATGACGAAGGAGAGAATGACACATCCCACCTTTCTCACTGCTGGCCAAACTCATAATCCCTAAATCGAGAGCACAGGCAGACTTAAAAGTGCTAGTCGATTCCGGATGCTCCCAGTGCATCATTAGCTTGCCATTTGCCAAGGAAATGGGCATACAAGCAAAGCTGCTCTACAAACCTGTAAGGTTTAAGCAAGCCGATAGCTCCCTGATGGGAGGGACTTTAATCACACAATTAACTGAACCCCTATGCTTAGAAATAGGTGAGCACTGGGAGTTCATTCGCTTCCTGGTGGCTCCAAAAATGACTGAGACTGTGATCCTAGGATTAGCCTGGTTGGACAAATGGAAGCCGTTTATCTGGTGGGAGAAGGGAATGAGAACTGTGAGGCTACCTATAGGACCCAAGCCCCCTATTGATTCAGTGGACGTTACAGGAAACTTTAGCCCACCCAACGAGCGAGTGCACATGGCGGCCTCACCGCCACCAGGTAAGCCACTCATTCCTAGGGAGTACTGGGACCTGGCGAAGGCATTTAGTGAGAAGGAATATGAGACCCTGCCTCCCCACTGACCCACTGACTGTTCTATCAAACTGTTGCCGGGAGCCAAACCCCCACGACCAAGAATGTACGCCATGTCCCCCCTCAAAATTTATTTATTTTTTTATTTAACATGGATTTATATGCCGCCCTTCTCCCTATAGGACTCAGGGCGGCTTACAGCATATTAAAACACTTAAAACATCATCCCCCCATAAAAACCTGTTAAAAACCAAATATTTTTTTCGCTGTATAATTAGTTAAAATTAAATTAAGAATTGTCCCTGTTTAAAAATTCTCCCTAGGCCAGACCCGCTT
>NW_015386770.1:501795-505144 GCF_001527695.2 Protobothrops mucrosquamatus | reverse complement strand
GGCCGCCGGAGATCTTCCCGGCCAAAGTTCTTTCCGACCACCCTAGTCCTTTCGAACCGCCCGGGTCCCTCCAAGCCGCCCGAGTCCCGGTCACGGCCCAGGCCCTCCCACCGAATACGGGCCGACTCGGGTCGAGGACGGGCCGAAAACGGGCCGGGCGGACTAGAACAAACCCGAGGGGGGGGTCCCCAGGCCTCACTGCCAAGGGGTCCGACGAGCCGAAAACGGGCCGGGCAGGCTGAAAACGAGTCCAAGGGAGGAGAATAAAGCCAGGCCTCACCACTAGGCCACCGAGGCTCCTCCCGGCCGGCGTTCTTCCAAGACGCCCGGCGTTCTTCCCGGCCGGCGTTCTTCTTCCGAGCCGCCCGAGTCCCAGATTGCGGCCAAGTCCTCACGCCGAAAACGGCCGAAAACGGCCGGGTCCCCATGCCGAAAATGGCCGAAAATGGGCCGGGCGAACTGAACAAATCCGAGGCGAGAGTCACCAGGCCTCACCACCGAGAGGTCCGACGAGCCGAAAACGGGCCGCCGAGGTTCCTCCCGGCCGGCGTTCATCCAAGCCGGCCGGCGTTCTTCCCGGCCGGCGTTCTTCCAAGCCGCCCCAGTCCCAGTTGCAGCCGAATCCCCACGCCGAAAACGGTCGAAAACGGCCGAGTCCCCACGCTGAGTCCCTACGCCGAAAAACGGCCGAAAACGGCCGAAAACGGCAAAAACGGCCAAAAACGGGCCGGGCGGGCTGAACCGGGTCCGGGGGGAGGTCATCCGGTCACCCTTCGTCGCAGGCCCCCGAGACATCCCCAAAAAACCCCCATTTCCCCACTTGCCGGAGCCACGCACTACGGAGCAAGCCGCAGTCGGTCCGTCATCTTGGGAGAAGATGCAACAATATGTGGACAAAAACCCAGAGAGGGGGTTCATTGAATGGGCCAAATCTACTGTGGGAGCCCCTGTATTGTTTAGAGAAAAAAAGATGGTTCTCTTCGCCTCTGCATGGACTATAAATCTTTGAACACAGTGAGTGTGGAAAATAAATACCCTCTCCCCCTCCTAAAAGACTTATTAACCCACTTGGCTAAGGGGTGTGTCTTCACTAAATTGGATAGCATATTACCGGGTGAGAATAAGGGAGGGAGATGAGTGGGAAACTGCCTTCAACTGCCCTTTGGAAAACTATCAGTTCAAAGTCATGCCATTTGGGCTACAGAGAGACCCAGCTGTATTCATGCAATTGATTAATGAGACCCCACATTTATACAAGGGGGTTCTGGTGTATCTTGATGACATCCTGATATACAGCACAAACATGATAGAGCATATAAAGTTGATGAGAGAGGTGTTAAAGAAACTATTGAATGCCAAGCTTTATGTCAAACTGTTAAAATCTGAATTTCACCAGACCAGATTAAATTATCTTGGCTATAGAATTTCCAACAAGGGCATTGAAATGGACCCAGCCAAAGTGGAAACTGTAATTGAATGACAGCCCCCAAGGACTCGCAAACAACTCCAGAGCTTCCTAGGTTTTGCTAATTTCTACCATCAGTTCATCCCCTCCTTTGCTGAAATTGCCCTACCCCTTACAGAACTACTCAAAACAGGCAAAGGAGCAGGGAAGCCATGACCGGGCCAACCACTAATATGGACTATGGGCTGTCAAACCGCTTTTGAGAATCTAAAGAGACTATTTGCTGCTGAGCTGGTCCTAAAGTACCCCTGCCCAAGAGAACCTTTTGCTATTCAAGCTGACGCTAATGACGTTGCCGTTGGAGCTATATTGCTGCAAAGAAACCAAATGGGAACTTTGCAACTCTGTGCCTACACCTCAAAATTTTTTACTGACAGTGAAAGGAGATGGGCAATAGGGGAAAAAGAGGCGTCCGTGATTAGATGGAGTTTAATAAACTGGAGACACTATCTAGAAGGAAGCAAGGTGCCTTTTGAAGTATGAACAGATCACAAAAATCTGGAAGCATTGAAAACTCCTCACAAATTGTCCCCAAAGCAGGTGTGCTGGACACAGTACTTTAATCATTTCAACTTCACTTTAAAGTACATCCTGGGAGGGAAAAACTTCCTAGCTGATGCTCTATCCAGACTGCCCCAATACAAAAGCGAACGCGAAGAGGTTAATGAGGCAATTATCTCCAATCCACAAACTGCCGCTCAACTCATGCCCCACAGGGCCCCTAACCCTGATGACCCTGGGGCAAAGAAAATAAAACAAAGCGCCTCACCGATCAATTGTTCAAAGATAAATCAAACCTCCCTAACATGCAGGGATGGCTTGGCTTACAAGGGAGGGAAATTATACTTGCCAGAAGCCCTCCGTCTCAATGCTCTCAAACATAGCCATGACATAAAACAGATTGGACACTTTGGATATTTAAAAACTCTACATCTCATCCGCTGGCAGTTTTGGTGGCCGGGTTAAAAAGGGATGTGGAAAATTATGTCAAGAGTTGTATTATTTGTGCCACCGTGAAAAGAATTCCAGGGAAAACCCCTGGGTTACTGCAGCCTGTGGCAGACCCTTCTCAACCTTGGGAAGAAATTGCTATGGACTTTATAGTAGATTTACCTGAAAGTAGAGGAAATACTGTCATCTGGACATGACAGATCTGTTTTCAAAGCAGGCTCACTTTATCGCCTGCAAAGGGCTCCTGTCTGCCCAACAACTGACTAAACTGTTCTTGAAACATATCTACCGACTACATGGAGCCCCTAAACGAATAATTTCATTCTTAAATTAATTGGATCATCTCAAGATCTATCATCCGCTTTTCATCCACGGAAGCTGCCAACAAGATGGTAGAGCAATATCTCAGATGTTATGTTTCATACCAACAGACCAACTGGACCAATCTCCTCCCTTTTGCAGAGGTGGCTTATAATTCCATCAGTACGCTGATGACACTCAGTTGTACATATCCACCCCGGGCCACCCCAATGATGCCCTTGACGTGATGACCCGGTGTCTGGAGGCCGTGAGGGTCTGGATGGGGAGGAACAGACTCAGGCTCAACCCGTCCAAGACCGAGTGGCTGTGGTTACCGGCGCCTTGGCATAGTCAGCTGATTCCATCGCTGACTATAGGGGGCGAAACTCTGGCTCCCTCGGATCGGGTACGCAACTTGGGTGTCCTCCTGGATTCACGGCTGACACTGGATGACCAGTTGGCGGCCGTGACCAGGGGGGCATTTTATCAGGTTCGCCTGATTCACCAGTTGCGACCTTTTCTGGACCGGGACGCCCTACGCACAGTCACTCATGCCCTTGTCACCTCCCGCCTGGACTACTGCAATGCTCTCTACATGGGGCTCCCCTTGAGGAGCACCCGGAGGCTCCAGCT
>NW_015386770.1:495761-501479 GCF_001527695.2 Protobothrops mucrosquamatus | reverse complement strand
TCTCTGTGGGAGCTCCCACCCTCTGGAACGAACTGCCCCCAGAGATCAGGGTGATCCCTGATCTCCCTTCCTTCCGCCGCGCCCTTAAGACATGGTTATTCCAGCTTGCGGGACTGGCCTAGGGGAAACTTTTAGAGGGGGTTTTAATTATATTTTAATTTGACCAAATTCAAATATTTCCCTTTTAACTAATTTTAAAATTTGTAGTGTTATTTTTGAATTTTTACCTGATTGTCAGCCGCCCTGAGTCCGCAAGGAGAAGGGCGGGATATAAATTTAAATAAATAAATAAATAAATAATAACTCTGTTCACAGCAGCACGGGATTCACACCTTTCAGAGTAGCCACAGGAAAAGAGTTCAGCCTGATACCTGAATACCCTCAAACACTCCCACCTTCTCAGACTCTTGGTCAATGGGTGAGGGGGTGGGAGGAAGTTTGGAGAACCACGAAAACTGCTTTAAAAAAGACTTCCAAAACCTATAAAAAGCAGTCAGATAAAAAGAGGGCTCCTCAAAGAACATTCCAAATTGGAGAAAAGGTTTATCTGTTGACTAAATATTTATGCCTCAAATTACCTAGCAAGAAATTAGGACCGAAATTCTTAGGCCCTTTCCCCATTGTAAAGATCATTAACCCAGTCACAGTAGAGTTAAAACTCCCTAGGCTTTTAGGTAAGTGCACCCTGTCTTCCATTGCAGCTTGTTGAAACCTGTTAGGGGCTCCACATTAAGACCTTCCCTGAAGAAGGCAGCCAGACCCCTCATAGTAGTGGGTCAAGCTCACTATGAAGTAAAGCATATTCTTGATTATAGAATTTTTAAAGGGAAATTGCAGTACCTAGTGCAATGGAAGGGACACTCACTGTCTAAAGCGACTTGGGTGAAAGCTAGCGATGTGAAAGCCGACAGATTCATCAAAAGGTTCTGTAGGAAACACCCTAACAAACCAAGGGGCAGACCCTAACATATGCTTTTGTTTACGTTACAGGATCTATCCTTTCTGTAAGGGGGGCCAGATGTCAATGCTGCTAACATCGACTGTTCTTCCTTTGACAACATATGGAGACGCAGCCATTTTCCTTTACTTTATATTTTACTCTTAGAGTTAGAATTAGAGGATACTGGGGGGAGGGGGAGGAATGCATTTGGGAGTTTAGTTAGACAAAACAATAATGTATCATGGTGGGAATCAAGGTTCTTTGTAATAAGAGATGATAAGAATTGGAGGGTTGTAGAATTAGTGGGAAAGCCAGTATTTCAAACTAATTGGAGAATGTGATTTATGACTGTTAGTCGGAGGAGGGAATTGGGCTTTGATACTATCTGGTTAGGGGAGGGGAAAACAGATTTTGGCTTGGACTATGCCAATGTGTTGCTACTCCAATAAAGATTCTTTAAGGAAACAGTGCCTCAAAGTTCTTTGAAGAGTCTCATCGGACGGAACCACGACAGTTCTAATTTCTCATATCTTAAAACAAAAACAAAAAAAGAGAAGGAAAAAAGAAGGAAATAGTATACTACTTGAGAAACATGTCCTACTTATGCTAAAATACATTTATATCCAATTTTTTTCTATTCTTTTTAATCATATTCTAACAAATGTTTAATCTTTAAATAGTCCATCTAAATCCGATCATCTAATTTTTTAAATCTATTAAAAACATTCTTATCAATTGAAATTCATTTATATCCACTATTTTTCTATTTCTTTAACCATATTCAAACAGGTGTTAAATCTTTAGATATTCCATCTGATAAATCCCATCATCTAATTTCTTAATTCTAACTTTAGCCTTTTTTTTTTTGCCAAACATCTTTCTTAATCAGTATGCCATGCTGGACCAGAAGGTGTTCCCATAGTCTTGTAGATGTTGTTGTAGGTACAAGAGACAAGTCAAGTAAGATGTTTTTGTAGGAATGTTTCGCCCCTTCATATTCATTGAAAATCTTTTTCTTTCTTTCTCTCTTAATTTCTTTTATCATTTTTTTAAAAACAAGTTTTATTAATTTTCCAGTTTTACATCCAAGTATTTAGGAAGCAGCGTGGTGATTGGGTAGTCAATAGTCCAGTAACAAAATCTTTCGTACATGTCTCAGGTTACATCACCCAAAATTCCCTCTCTATTTCCCTTGATTATTATATCACATTCAAATTAATACGTTTCTAATTATAACTCAATCAATTAGAGCATTTATCAATATATTTTAACTTATACATATCTGTGTCCTGTTTTTAAATTTTACCTAATTTCATTTACAATATTCCAGTTTAGCCTTTAATAACCATAATATTTAGATTTCGGGTAACCCAAATTTCCCTTATTTCATTACAAAATAGTTGTCATATCTAAAATACACATATTGTTTACTTAAGTACATTCTTACTTTATGTCACAAATATATTCTATTTCTCATCCTAGTACCTCATCACTTACTAATAAAGTATCCTTTATTGTCTCAATCCAACTTCCATATTATAATTCAAAACTATATTCTAATGGCTAATTTTCATTTCCCTTATAAATCTAAGTCCTAAATATTAAATCAGTTAATATCTTTTAGAACCTCCTTAGCCCATTAAGTAAGATTTTAGGCTCTTCCATTGTAAGTAAAAGAACCGGGTTAGCCTCCGATTGGACTAGTTCAGGCGGGCCAATGGAGGCAGGTCTTGAGTCCATTTTATGGGAAGAGTTTGATCCTGTGACCCCCCAAGGACATGGACAGGATGCTGGGATGGCTGAACACCACCACATGTTTACTGGACCCGTGTCCCTCCTGGCTGGTACTGGCCTCCGGGGAGGTTACACGAGGCTGGCTCCAGGGAATCGTCAACGCTTCTTTGAGTGAGGGGTTCTTGCCGGCTGCCTTGAAAGAGGCTGTGGTGAGGCCCCTCCTCAAGAAGCCCTCCCTGGACCCGGCTACTTTGGCCAACTACCGTCCTGTCTCCAACCTTCACTTTCTTGCGAAGGTTGTTGAGAGTGTGGTGGCACGACAGCTCCCTCAGCACCTGGAAGAAACTGTCTATCTAGACTCGCGCCAGTCCGGCTTCCAGCCTGGGCACAGCACGGAAACGGCATTGGTCACGTTGGTTGATGATCTCTGGAGGGCTCAGGATAGGGGCTGTTCCTCTATCCTGGTCCTGTTAGACCTCTCAGCGGCTTTTGATACCATCGACCATGTTATCTTGTTGCACCGGTTAGGGGGGTTGGGGTTGGGGGGGCACCGTTTTACGGTGGTTCTCCTCCTACCTCTCGGACCGGACGCAATTTGTGTTGGCAGGGGGGCAGAGGTCAACCCTCGAGGCGCCTCACTGTGGGGTACCACAGGGGTCGGTCCTCTCGCCTCTCCTGTTCAACATTTATATGAAGCCACTGGGTGAGATCATCCGTGGTTTCGGAGTGGAGTTTCATCAGTACGCAGATGACACCCAGCTGTACATCTCCACCCCGGACCACCCCAACGATGCCGCGGAAGTGATGTCCCGGTGCCTGGAGGCCGTGCGAGTCTGGATGGGGAGGAACAGGCTTCATCTCAACCCATCCAAGACCGAGTGGCTGTGGTTTCTGGTGTCATGTCATAGCCAGTTGGTTCCATCTCTGGCTATCGGGGGTGAGTCATTAGCCCCCGTGGAGAGGGCCCGCAACCTGGGCGTCCTCCTGGATGCTCGGCTGTCTTTAGACGATCATATGACGGCCGTGGCCAGGGGGGCTTTTCATCAGGCTCGCCTGATACACCAGTTGCGCCCCTTTCTGGATCGGGACGCCCTACGCACAGTCACTCAAGCCCTCGCTGTTTCCCGCCTGGACTATTGCAATGCTCTCTACATGGGGCTCCCCTTGAGGTGCACCCGGAGGCTCCAGCTAGTTCAGAATGCGGCTGGACTTCCGGTGTGCGGGCGACCTCGTCGGACGCAGCTGACAGCTGCCTCCCGCCTGTTTACGCGTAAAAGCCGTTTTGACAGCAAGCATCAGCTGTCAAATGGCTTGATACCCTTCCCCCGGGCATAAGGGGATCGGTGAGCTGCCCGGGGTAGGAGTTGAGTTCCCGAGTCGTCCGATGTGGACGATGTAGGTTAGAACTCCTCCGGAGCCCCGAGGATTCTCCGCGATCCAGGACGCCTTCGCTAGGCGAAGCTAGAAGCCGCCGCCACCGCAGCAACTTAAATTGAACTGTGAGTTATTATACGCAGACAAACCGACCCTGGAAGTTTGTTTCTATTCTGGATTTTACTCTAACTTGGAATATTTTGATCTTCCCTATACTTGGGGTGGATTGAGTGAAAGTGAACTTAAAATGGCGTTGGAATGAAACTTTTTAGCAAGAAGAAACGAAAGTAATTTGCATTTCCGGTCTGGAACTTTCACTACTTCTAATACTTTCACTACTTGCTCTGGACTGTGTTAAAAGACTCTTATATAGATTGAAATCTTAAATTGTTAATATGGCTTCGAGAAGAGTGGTGCCCACAATTTCAAAACCAACTACATCTCCGACTCCCCAGCCGCTCCAACCAATTTCTAAGCCGGTTTCCCACCCGCCGCCCCCGCCATCTTCTTCACCTCCACCGCCCTCTGGTAAAGAACTACAGGATTTAGTGACTGAAAGTATTAAGCAAATGACAGAGATGCTACAAAAAATGGATGTTAAAATAGAGAATAAGATTGATCAACTAATACAGCAACAGCAAGAATTACTACAGAAACATGAGGGCTTTCGTTTGAATGTGACAACTGCTTTTCAAGGTTTGGCTGAATATGTGGATGGGGTGGCAGAAAGGGTGGAGGAAAATGAACAGAAAGCTGAAGCGAGCGAGCAAAGATTGGAACTTGTAGAGGAGGGTTTGGAAAATGTTAAAAGAAATCCCAGCGAAAATACTTAAAGCGCGTCGAGACTATGCCTTTTTGGTGCAGGAACTTAAGAATAGACAAATAATCTTCAGATGGGATATACCGGTGGGCATAATTGTAACTGTGGCTGGTAAGCGTTACAGAATTAACTCGGTTAAAAAGGCGAACGATTTTATGGCGTCTGTGTTGCAAGTGGAGCGTCCACCCACATCTCAAAAGTCTGATGCAGCTGAGCATCTGATTGTGGACCTCCCTTCTATTTCCGGTGTTAAGGATGCAAATGGGCGTTCAAAAGATGATGGAAAAGAACAAAGGATGACTCGTGCAGCTCACAGACGCAAGGAAAAAGAACAGCAATTGTCAGCCCGCCCGTCTATATCTGACAGCTCGCCACCTGCTACTTCTGAGCCAGTAGGTGGCGCTCGACCCAAGGTCTTTGTTAAGTCTTATGCTTCAAGTATTGCTATAGGATTGAAATCAGTCAATGACTAAAATTTCATCTTGGAATGTGGGGGGGCTTAACACACCCCACAAAAGACGCAAGGTTTTTCATTATTTAAGACATTTTAATAATGACATTATATGTTTACAAGAGACTCATATTGTGGCTAAAGATCAAAAATTATTGCTGAACTCTAAGCTTGGAGGCTTGTTTGCTGCACCTGCTCTTAAAAAAAAGCTGGGGTTGCATTATATATAAAGAAACACCTTTCACCTATTTTAAAAGAAGCTGACAAAGAAGGAAGATTTTTACTTGTGGAAATAAATTTAAATGGAAGAAAGTGCTTAATAGTGGGGGTTTATGCCCCCAATCAACTGTCATCTCAAAAACAATTTTATAGACAATTACATCAGAAAATTGTGGCTAT
>NW_015386770.1:489072-491997 GCF_001527695.2 Protobothrops mucrosquamatus | reverse complement strand
TAACAACTTTTAAAGCGCTCCATGGCAATGGACCTAGGTATTTGCAAGACTGCCTCCTACCAAACACCTCCCTTCGACCAGTCCGCTCCCACAGAGAGGGCCTCCTTAGAGTGCCGTCGGCCAGACAATGCCGGCTGGCGACCCCCAGGGGGAGAGCCTTCTCTGTGGCAGCTCCTGCCCTCTGGAATGACCTACCCCCGACCTACGTACAGTTGTGGACCTGCGCCTTTTTCGCCGAGCCCTGAAGGCCCATCTATTCCGTGCGGCCAGCCTGGCATAGTTTGATTATGTTTCAGTGGGGGTTTTTGTATGGGTGTGTTTTTAGAACAGGCCTGTTATTTAATTCGATTTTAGAACAGAAACTATTTATTTATTATCGTGGTTTTTAGTATCGCCTGTTCACCACCCTGAGTCCCGTAAGGGAGATAGGGCGGTATATAAATTTAATAAATAATAATAAAAAAAAGAAAAATCCAATTTCTTAAGTCTAACTCTAGCTTTCTTTTTGTGTCAAGCAGGCTTCCATACCAGTGCCTTTAGATCCTCAAGTGGATCTCCCTTCATTCCTACACATGTTATTTGAATCAAGGGAGACCATCCAGTTATCACTTTTTCAAAGGAACTGGCCCCTTTATAGTCATTGGATTGTTACCCTAATAATTCAACTCTCCATGTTTGGTTTAGAATATTTGTCGTCAGTTTAGTCTAGTCTTCTTCTTCTTCTTCCGGTTTCATCTGGCTTGAGTAAGAGGTCATGTCCAATGTTGTAATTTTTGTTTGATTGTCTAGGTTATCTAGGTTCTCAATATGGTGTGCTTGTTGATCTTTAGCACCCTCCATCTTAGTGTTGCTTTCTTCGGTTTCTGTTGCTTTTTGAGTTGCAGATTTTTTAGTTGAAATCAAGGTTTGACTGTCAAAGTTCTCAATAGATTGTGCTTGTTGTTCTTTAAAATCCCCTTTGATATTAATTTGTTCCTCTTCTGTTGCTTTTTGGATTGTAAGTTCATCAGTTGAAATCTGGGCTTCATTTTGTAACTTTAAGGTGGCATCTTTGTTGTTCAATCTGGAATTCATTAGCTCAGTAGCTTCAAGGATTTGTTCAAGTATAAGTTTATAGTTAAGTTGTGGGTAGTATTCCTCCATTTCTATGGTGTTTACAGATAGTCCTTTAGTGGAGACTATTTTTGATAAACGATAGTGAATGTCCGCCTCCACTATTCCTAGAAGTTGTTTTCACCACCCAGCTGTTTCAAATTCTTATCTTTTTTAGATGGTACCAAGGACAAAGCTAGGCAGTTAGCAGGTCTTACAGTCAAAGAAATTCACTTGCTATACCAGGCTTTGCCACAAGATGTCCCTGTTAGCATGTAAAGTATTTTTCCAAGCTCAAGTTAGGCTTTTATCCAGTTTAATTTTTTTTATTTTTTTCGAACTTAACAAGTAGATAAGGTAATAAGTCCCCATGGAAATGGGAACATTTTAGGACCGCAAATATCCAAAAACTGCAAGTCCAGTTATTTAGTTGTTTAATTTAGTTGTTCTTTTCTTTTCTTTTCAAAGCTTTATTTTCCGAGAGTAGGTAGATGCTGCGATGTTAAAAGGGGGGAAGAAATTTCAAGAGGCTTTTACAGGAAGATAGTTGGGATAATAATAATAATAATAATAATTTAATTTGTACCCCGCCCTTCTCCTCACCGGACTCAGGGCGGCTAACAGCCTTATAAAACCACAGTACAATAAATATCATTAAAACCAAATTAAAAGAAAATATTTGAAAAGGCCAATCGTTAAAATTACCCTTAAAATTACCCTTAAAAACCCCACTAAAATTCCCTAGGCCAGANAGTTTTTAAATAAAATGTTGGATTATATGAACTTTGGAAATCAATTTAAGACAGCTATAAAAGCGATTTATCAAAAACAATGTGCTCAAATAATTATTAACGGAGACTTGACAGAACTTATAGACATACAAAAAGGTACCAGACAAGGTTGTCCACTCTCTCCATTATTATTTATACTGTCTTTGGAAATCTTGTTGTCTAGAATTAGAGAATCTTCAATGATTAAAGGTTTAAAGATTTCTACTAAAGAATATAAACTTAAAGCTTTTGCTGATGACTTAGTTTTTACATTGACTCAACCAATTGAATCACTGGAATTTTTGTTACAAGAGTTGTACCAGTATGGTAAAGTGGCTGGATTTAAAATCAACGTGAATAAGACTAAAATTCTTACTAAGAATATGATTGCTAGAGATAAAGATCAACTTATGCAAATGTCAGGATTTGAAGTGGTCAATAAAGTTAAATATTTGGGAATTTTTTTTTCATCCTCCAATGCGAAATTGTACCAGAATAATTATGAAAGATTGTGGAAAACGGTACAAAAGGATCTATTAATGTGGAAAAAATTACAGCTTTCTTTGCTGGGTCGTATAGCCGCCATTAAAATGAACATTTTGCCTAAGTTCCTTTTTTTATTTCAGATGATACCTATCCTAAAAAATGAACTTAATTTGAAAGAATGGCAAAGAGACTTGAATCGTTTTATTTGGGAAGGCAAGAAGGCGAGAGTTAAATTTAAGATTATTCAAGATAGCAGAGAACGTGGAGGACTTAAAGTACCAAATCTGACACTCTATTATGACTCTTGTGCATTAACCTGGATGACTGACTGGATTAATCTGTCCAACAAAAGGATTTTGAATGTCGAAGGATGGGATCTGTACTTTGGGTGGCATGCTTATCTTTTTATGCAGAAAAAAATTGATAAAACCTTCAGAAATCATATAATAAGGACTGCATTGTTAAGAGTTTGGCAAAAATACTTTTTTAAGTTTGATGTTAAGCTACCACTCTGGGTGATACCATCACATATTTTTCAAACTATAACTAGAGGAGTGGTGATGGAGGGACTTACATA
>NW_015386770.1:483483-485293 GCF_001527695.2 Protobothrops mucrosquamatus | reverse complement strand
AGAGGGAGGCCGGGCGGTTATCTGATGACGCAATGAGGGTGGAATAGTAATTAGACCTCGCCACCCTCATCGCCACAAGGTAGGATCTAACATGTATCCTTACCTGTGTTCGGTCGGATTCGGTTCGGCTAGCCCTCCAACTGCTCTCTAGGCGTCTTTTCCGGCGTTTCATCTCTCTCAGCTCCTCCGTAAACCAAGGGATATAAGAAGGGTAAGGTAAGGTCTCACCCAATTCCTCCGTGGTGCTTTCGTTGTGCTTGGTGGTGATTTTGGCTTTCGGCTGGTACGGCTTAGTGATCAGCCATGTTGATGGCCAATCTTTTCTCCGTCAGTACAAAGGAGCTGCCTCAGATCAAACAGAAGGGCTCTGTTCTTCCGCGATCTGTTGAGGGTCCTCCTCACGGTCGTTGCCCCTCCAGGGTGACTTTCGACCCTTTTTAGGGTCTCCCGACGAAGGAAAACTGGATGGCAGAGATAGCGCTCCCCCACATGTCCGCCGGCACCGCGATTGCAAACTGCAATTTCTCTTATCATTTTTTGTCTCTCAAGATCTCATAGTTCTCCTGACAGTTCTATAATCCATTTTGTCAAATCTTTTTTCTTGTCCTCAGACTTATTTTGCAATTTTGAAGTGTAGATTATCTTTTCCATGCCCGATATGTCCTGCAAGTTTTTCTCTGCCTGGGTTAAGTCATAATTCCATCTTTAAATCCCTTCCTCTTTCCTCTGGTTTATGTCTGCTTTATTTTATTGCTCTCTTTTTTATTTTCTGAGTTTTTTGTTGCAAAGTTAAATTGAAGGTGTGTTCATTTATATTTTCAGAGTTGTTTTTAATTTCCTCATGGTTTGAAGTCATCGTCATTTGTATTAGTTGCAACATAGCATACATTTTTTTCCTGGAAAGTATTTGTTTTTTCTTGATATGTTCTTTCTCCAGCATGTTGGATGGAGAATCCAATGGGTTGACTCTGTCTTCCTGTCCAATCAGACTAAGTCAGTCAAAGTTGCCACACCCGTCCTGGTCTGGGACCACCCAGTTTTGACTTAGTCTGTTCGCCCAGACGGACGTGACAATTTTGACTCCCAAATCCTTTGCTTCAGGCAGGTTTGACTTAGGTGAATTTTTATTCTCCCTTTCTCTAACCCATTAGTGGATTCTCCTTAGTTAGGGTGGCTTAGAGGCTGTAAAAGCCTCTGATTGCCCTCTTGATATCAATGTCTTCAAGCCTCTGTCATCTGAGGATCCTTTTATCAGAGGTCCTCAGTTTGAATTGCGGCCGCCATTTTGCACGCCGTTCGGCTGCCAAATCTTCTCTGACACCCCTCCTTGCTTATCGGAGCCCAGCTATAGCTGGGAAGTGTGGGATCAGCGCGATCCTTAGCCGGTTGCTCAGCAACAGACTGATCTTGTCAGAGCACATTCAAAAGCCGTTTTCCTGGACTTCCGGTGGCAGGCGACCTCGTTGGAAGCAGCTGTTTGCTGCCTCCCACCTGTTTCAGCGTAAAAGCCGTTTTGACAGCTAGCATCAGCTGTAAAACGGCTTGATACCTTTCCCCTGGGCATAAGGGGATAGGTGAGCTGCCCGGGGTAGGAGTTGAGTTCCCGAGTCATCCCATGTGGACGATGTAGGTGAGAACTCCTCCGGAGCCCCGAGGCTTCTCCGCGATCCAGGACGCCTTCGCTTCGGCGAAGCTAGAAGCCGCTGCCACTGCTGCAACTTAAATTGAACTGTGAGTTTTTTTTGTAAGCAGACGAACCGACCCTGGAAGTTTGCTTTTTATTTTGAACTGTGCTCTAACTTGGATAATA
>NW_015386770.1:457138-482225 GCF_001527695.2 Protobothrops mucrosquamatus | reverse complement strand
TGTGGAGTTAGAGATATTAATATTTGTTTACTTATATTTGAATATTATCCTGGGATTAGGTTTGGGAAGTCCGGGGGGGTGGGGGGTGGGTTTTCTTACAGTATTGTGTAATATTTGTGATGTTTTTTTCTATGATGAAAAATAATAAAAAATTTATATTGGAAAAAAAAAAAAAGCCGTTTTCCTTTCGGCTGAAAGCCTCAGCCTTTGGGACCCCACCGCTGCTAGGAGGTGCCGTGGCAGGCGAGCCCCTTAGCTGTCTAGTGCAGGCGGCCTGGCTTCCCCTGACAAATCGGCCTCAGACCTTCTCAGCTCCCTCTGCATCAGGGCTATCCCTGTGGACTCTGAATTGGCCGAGAGACGCTGCATCAGGCGCGTCACTCAGCAGCTTAGCGTGATGACCCGATCACCTTAGATTCACGCTCCACCATCCCAACGCTCAAATCTCCCTCAGTTCTTTCAGCGCGACTGCCATTTTGAGGCGCCTCACGACTCTCGGGCCCTTATAGGACTAATCAGAGAGATCTAGCCTTTTTGCAATCCGTCAGTGAAAGCTGTTTTCCAACGATCCGTGATTCTGAGAGGCGCTGCGGCTGGCATGCCTCTCAGCTATTTGACAAATGGCCCGGCTTACCCAAATTGATCACGGAGGATTGTTGGACAGTTTCCCTCACCTCGATCGTCGCGGACACCATTTTGTGTGCCGCGCGATGCTTCAACAACCTCAGGCACACCACAGGAGAGAATATAGCCAGGATTCCACTGCCCCTGTCAGGTACACAAATTTTGTTAAGGACACAGGCCCCTCAAAAACAGGTTGCCGCCATTTTGAGCACCAAACGCTGCAAGGCCTATCCATTTGTCGGACTCAGGAGGACCGCAGGTTCCTTCCTGCAAGGCTGCAAACTGCACCTGGTGACATAGGTCTAGAACAGCCTCCAAATTCCCTTTCAACAGGCAAATCATCATTACAATCTTTTATGCCACTTAGATCATCAGCTTAGCCTGTCTGCCAGTCTGCATCTAGTGGTTGCTCACTAGGCCCTGACCATTGCCACTAAGTGAGATACGTGTGATCTGTGCGCGAATTAAACCGGGACATAAGACTGCGCATTACAGACAGTACTGACTATTGATACCACCTCACCCAGTGACGTGTGCTCCTCCACGCTAAGCGTGACTCTGGACTTGCCAGTGGGCCAGACTGTCACTGATCCACGTGTACGTCAGTCCCACCTCGGTGGGCAACTGTCGTATCTCTTGCAGACCGAGATTGTTTTCAGTCCCCCACTGAGAGCCTCTCATTTCATCATGGCAGATAACACCACGCCACAGGCTTCTACCTCAGTCGGACAAACTAAACTGAAGTCCCCTAACCAAGAAGCCACGGCTAAGGTCAAGGCCAAATCAAAGGCCAATTCTGGCAAAAGACCAAGCAAATCTGCCGAAAAACAGGCCAGTCATGCACATTGTGCCTTGGAGAAACAATTCTCCCGGGCACAAAGACGGGCGGTAGGGGAAATGGACAAACCACCATTTCCCTCACTTGGGGCTCCAGCTTGCGACTCACAACTTATTCCTCCGACACGGGTATGGTCTCCAGAACGAGAGCCTGAGCAAGTCTCTATACCGGCTTTTGGTCAGGAAGGTCCACCCCTCTTCGGGGAAGGGCCCAGGGTCCCCCATTGGCACCCGTAGCCACATTTATACCGACGGGAGCCTGGCTTCGGCCCTTACAGGATCCTTCGTCTGCGGATCAACTACAGGCCATGATCTCCCAGGCAGTTCTTCAGGCGATGGCTTCCAACGGGCACCAACAGTCAACATCCATCCAAGGGCCCTCCTCAGCTCCACTCGACTTGAGTGTACATGCGAGTACACGCGATCCAGTGTACTCGACCGTCCAGATTCAATCTCGCCACCTCATTCCCTGGGGAGCAACACCTTGAGCTCCACCGATTATGACTACATGGGGGAACAGTGGTTGGACTGTGAGGAACCACCTCAAGAACCTCCTCCCATTGTAGAGCTATTTAATCCCACGCTCTTCTCATTTCTGCTCCGCAGGGCATGTGCAGAGGGTAAGATCGGTCCAGACCCTATTCCCACCCCGGAACTGTCCTCTACTCAGGACATGGATTCGTTATTTTCCGAGCCAGTAGTCAGGCACCAACATATCCCCTGTCCCCCCTTATTCCTCAAAAACATACAAGGGCAATGGGAATCCCCGGGTGCCCTTCCCTCCCAAGGGGGAGCAGAACGCAAGTTGGTGGATATGGCTGCAACTCTAACGGAGCTGTTGGAGGTGCCTAAGGTAGACGACTCCCTAACTCCCTTATTCTCATCCTCCAAGCTGCCAGGAGATATTTCTGATGCCTTAAGGGCAGACAATAAAAAGTCTGAACTCTCCTTGCGCAGAACGCACCAGGTGTCAGCATGGGCAGCAAAAGCTGCCTCATTCTTTGCCAGAATATTTCTCATCTGCCTCCGACAACTCCAGGCCAAAATTCCCCTAGAGGAGGTGAGGGTCCACCAAGATCTGACCAAGCTGGTGGCAACCTTAGAGTATATGCCAGATGTATCCATGTACGCCGCCAGGCATTCGGCCCGAGCCATGGCCTCCAGCATCGTCATGCAATGACTACTGTGGCTAAAAACCTGGAGAGCAGATAACAAGCACAAATGGCGGGTGGCTACAGCTCCATTTAGCGAAGGGCGACTCTTTGGGGAGATGCTAAATCCCTATCTAGTAGAAAAGCAGAAACAAAAGGTGATCTCTCATCTGATCAGGAGATCGAATAGGCAGTTCTTTCCTTATGCTCGCCATCAATCTTTTCAAATGGGACCAGCTTCAGATGCTGGCCAAGCATCCCAGCCCTTTGTTACCAAACCAGACTGTTCATTTGACAGGGCGAGTTATAGGGACAGGCCCTGACAGCAGAACCAGGACAAGCCACCTTTTTGAGGCAGGGGAGGTCGTCCCTTTTGTCGCTCCAAGTGACTTGGGGGGAGGGGCTCTTCCATTGGTGGCAGACTCACATTATTTATCTACCAATGGGAAAACATGACGACAGACCATAAGGGACGGTCTGTCCCTGGACTTCATAACCAGGCCTATAGAACGTTTTATTTCCTGTCCAATGGTAAGGAACCCAACAAAGAAGGGCCTCATGTCGGAGGCCATTCAGCACCTATTAAACATAAGGGACATAGAAGAGGTACCAGCAGGCCAGGCAGGAAGGGGATATTACTCCATCCTTTTCGTAGTCCCAAAAACCTCAGGGGGATGGAGGGTGATCCTTGACCTCAAAGATCTGAACTCCCACCTCGAATATCAAAAGTTCAAGATGCAAACGCTCCACTGGGCAGCGTCAGGCGAGGGGACTTCATGACGTCCATTGACCTCACGGAGGCGTATCTCCACATCCCCATCCTTCTGGATCATCGACAATTTCTGAAGTTTTGTTATGCCAACAGTCACTTTCAGTACAAGGCCCTACCATTTGGCCTCTCGTCGGTCCCCAGGGTCTTCACCAAGATTCTGGCTGTTCTTGCGGCCCACTTGAGGTCGGTACTGGTACGCATCCAGTGCTACCTGGACGACATCCTTATACAATCGTCCTCTATTCTGACTGCCCAGTCGGACCTGGCCTTAACAATCAAGGACCCTTCAGGACCACGGGTTTTCAGTAAACTTTCAAAAGAGTCAGACGGTTCCCTCAACCCACCTTCTGCATCTGGGCACGGTAATAGACACAGACTCTTGTCATGTTTACCTGTCAAGGGACCGTCAGGACAGCATCCGAGACATGGTCCTCAGGGTCTGCAGGGAGCGTGTAGTGGCACTAGCTTTGCTCTCCCAGCTACTGGGAAAGTTAATATCATGCATAGCAATAGTGCCTTGGGCCAGACTACACTCGAGGACTCTTCAATGGTTCTTGCTCCCGTTTCAGAGACTGGGCACCAGCTCCTCCAGCCAACGAGTAAGGGTTCCACCTCAAGTCCTCCAATCCCTCAATTGGTGGACTTCCCCAGCCATAAACAGAGGGTCACTGTTCAAGGAAACGCCCCCCCGAATCATCCTGACCACAGACCCCAGTCTGTTCGGCTGGGGAGCACACCTCCAATCTCAGTTGGCTCAGGGCTGATGGTCGTGGTTGGATTTGAAGCACAACATCAATTGGTTGGAGCTCAGGGCGATCCATCTGGCTCTCTGCCACTTCTGCAACAAGATTGTGAGACAACATGTGCTGATCCTCACGGACAATGTGGCGACGAAGGCCCACATGAACCAGCAAGGGGGCACCCATTCCAGGTCCCTCATGACAGAGGCTCGGTTGCTGGGTTCTTGGGCAGAGGGCAACCTTCTTTCCATCAGGGCCGAGCACATTTTGGGAGAGGCGAATTGGCGGGCAGACTTCCTCAGCAGGTCAACAGTGGACCATTCAGAGTGGCAACTGCACCCGGGTCTCTTTACAGACATCGCAGAGAGGTTTGGCCATCCGCTTCTGGACCTGCTCGCTTCTCCAGAGAACACTCAACTTCCCAGGTTTTTTTCCCGGTTCCCCTCTCCGTGGGCGGAAGAAACGGATGCCCTCTGCTGTCCATGGCCAAGGGGTCTCCTGTACGCCTTTCCTCCTCTCCCTTTGATTCCGGCAGTTATCAGGAGAATACTGCAGGAGCAGGCGGAAGTAATATTCATTGCTCCACACTGGCCGAGATGACCATGGTTTGCAGACCTCATGAGTCTCTCCATGGCTCCCCCATGGAGGATTCCCCCAGGTCGTATTGTTCTAACTCAGGGGGCCTTGCACCATCCAGAGCCCCAATGGCTCCAAATAGCCGCCTGGCGCTTGAGCGCCGCACCCTGACACAGGAGTCATACTCGTCAGGCGTGATTGACATGATTCAGGCCTCAAGGGGGCCAGCGGCTAATCGCATTTATGACCACACTTGGCAGAATTTCTGCCACTGGTGTGTCAAGACTCACTTGACTCTCTCAGAAGTGACCATCCCTAAGGTCTTGGACTATTTATTAGAAGGGATCAACAAGGGCTTAGCGCCCAATACTATCCGCAAACAGGTGGCGGCTCTATCCACGGTGCTCACCTGGGACAAATCGGGGTCATTATCTCAACACCCCATGGTCCGCTCCTTAAGGGAGTCACTAACAGCAGGCGGCCCGTGGTTCACAGATATCCCTCCTGGGAGTTGCCGAGGGTCCTACAAACCCTAACTAAGACACCATTCGAACCCATTAGAACCTGTACTCTGCGGTCCTTGTCGCTCAAGGTCGCCTTCTTGATAGCTATCACCTCAGCTAGATGCATCTTGGAGCTAGCGGCTCTATCTATTAGAGAGGACCTATGCGTCTTTCACGAAGACAGGGTGATTCTCAGGTTGGATTCCTCCTTTATCCCTAAGATCAACACTGTGTTTCACAGAGCAGAGGAGGTCATTCTCCCAGACTTTTGCCCTCGCCCGTCACATGATCTGGAATGGCAATGGCACACTGGACATCCGCAGAGCCTTACGCTATTATATCAAGCGGATGGTGGCCTTTCATAGGTCAGAAGCCCTCTTCGTCTCATTCCAACCTTCTTCTATGGGGCTGTAGGTATATGCTCTACCATAGGCAGGTGGATCAGGGCTTGCATAGCAGGGGCGTACTTGTCGCTCTCCCTGTCAGTTCCAAGTCATGTGATGGCACATTCCACTCACAGCACTGCCACCTCTGCTGCATGGGCAACGCAGGTATCTATAGAGGACATTTGTAGGGCGGCGACATGGTCCTCGCCTTCTCCCTTTGTGTGGCATTACCGGCCAGACAAGTTTGCCTCTGCAGATGCCTCCTTTGGCCGGAGAGTACTGCAACAGGTAGTGCCAAGACCTGGGACACAGGCCCCAACTGACTCCCTCCCATAGGGACAGTGGGGCTTTGGTATGTCCCATTGGTGGATTCTCCATCCATCATGCTGGAGAAGGAGCGTTGGCTTACCTGAACGCCTCTTCTCAGTATGATGATGGAGAATCCACACCCACCCCTCTAGAGGTCAGTTAGGTCCCATGTCAGGGGGTGGTTCTTTTCCTTCTCTTGGGAGTCAACACGTCGGACTGTCATCAATGGCTCTGCCATCATCGAGACTGGGTGGTCCCAAACCAGGATGGGCATGGCAACTTTGACTGACTTAGTCTGATTGGGCAGGAAGACAGAGTCAACCCATTGGTGGATTCTCCATCATCATGCTGAGAAGAGGCGTTTAGGTAAGCCAACGCTCCTTCTGCAGATCTCTGATGTTCCAAGATAGCCCAAAATCAAAGTTTTCCTTTCTCTGCAAACAGCTTTAGAGTCACAGTTCAATAAGTATTTATAATCCAGGAAGATCAGTTTTTTTCCCTAAGGTTTATAGTTCTCGCTTTGTAGATAGCGTAAAATGTTTTCTTTTCTTTGTTGCAGCTGTTCTATGTTTAGTTAAAACATTGAAGGTCACAAAAACAGGTTATTCTTTTCTGGGCTTTCTGCCAATTCCTGTATCAGAGCAACTACAATTGTATATTTTCATCCACCACTAGATATCAGCACCAGTTCATTTTCAGTTTTCAAAACAAGCAATTACTTTCTTCTGTTTTTATCAATAATCATTTGAAAAGAAAATCTTAACTAATTCCACCAATTTCAAACTTATCCAGATTTAAGTCTTATATTCATTTCATTTCAACATACCTTCTGCCCCCCATAAAAGTTTAATTCGCTGCTTCCAACTATGGGAGGGTGGAGCAAAAGTCCCCCTCCTTTTGGAGGATTTTTGCTTCTTAGGTTTTTTTTTCCAGGAAATCAATTATCAAGTAGAAGAGAGAGAATCAATATTCTTACCCAGTTCCAAACACGTTGTTTATGATCAAGCTTAAATTAGTGCTTTTTGGCTTCGGCTGCATGTAGCTTGGGCTAGACTCTGGAGTAAAGCTAGCCTTTCTTCTGCTGGTTTCTGGTGGGCTTTCTCCTGATGACTGGATTGATCGCCATCTCTCCACAGTCGGTGGGGCACTCCTCCTTCTTTGTCGCCTCTCCGGGGCGAGTTTAAACCCATTTAGGGTCCTCAAACAGAAAAAAGTCAGTCGTAGGGTGCAGAACCCCATGATTCCTTGGCTACTTGTGCTACTGTGCAAAACCGGAAGCCAGTATACATTACTATTTTTATGCATAGCACAAAATCTATGCTATATAAGCAGGGCTTTTTTTTTTCTCATAGAATGCCCAGAACAGAGTTCCAGCACCTTTTTTGGATGGAACCTTATAGGGTAGGCAAGGCGGGTTGTATGATGTGTGTGAGTTCCGCCCCCCCTTTTTTTTAGAAAAAAACCCACTGTATATAAGTACTGTGCATATCCACAAAATATTTATGTGTGATTTCACACTAGATTAAACCTGAGAGAAATTTACAAAACAGATTTTCAAAATTTTATTTCATAGTCATGTTAACTAGCTGTTGCCTGTTAGTTCACTTGTCAATATCCAACATTCTGTCTTACTCAGAAATGGGGAGAAAAGATTTATCAACAGATCCATAGAGCTGGCATCTCAAACATTTCAATGTGAATTCAGTTTCTAGTTAGGGTTGAACCATACATTTTTATATAAAAGCACAGTGTTCGAATGCAGATTATATTATTTAATATTCAAAATTAAAACAATAAGTATGATTTCTGTGATATAAGCAACTATTTTATTTTGTACAATAACAATATTATTGAAACTGATTAGTGCCATCCAGCATTCAAACCAAAACTGATTGATCAAAGGAAAGATGATTTACAAAAGAATCTTTTGAAGTCAACTATGGCAACTTGGGAATTTATGGACAAAATTTCTTATGTTTATTTTAGATATCATTTTATTGTTTCACAGCTAGTAGCTACTAGCTCTTTATTTAATTAATCTTTTATGAATACTTTTCAATTTCGTAATCTCATAACATAAGCAAAGTTCTAGCAAATGGCAAACCCATTATATATGATTCTAGATTTAGATTAAGAAATTCTGTTAAAATTCAAAAGTTGGCTATTATGAAGCCTCCCTTGGGGAAAGATGTTACTTGATGTATGCTACCCAGTGTTACTTGCTGAGATGGGTGGGCGGCTATAGAAATGAAATAAACAATACTTAATTGTGCTTCAAATTATGAGAAGAGATCAAACATGATATTTATATGCCAATTTCATTGCTGACTTTATTCCTAGTATAAGTTTGAATGATAGTCCTGAATGAATTTTCTTATTTTTGTCATATGCAATATGGAAAACTTAACTGAGAAAGGAATGTTTTGGTATTGATGTTTTCTTCCATAGTACTTTTCATTAAATATTGCCAATAATTATTTGGCTCTATAGAACTATAGGCAGATTTCCACCCATGGAAAATTATTTTGCATTGATGGTTGTAGATAGGAGATAATATTTGTTAGAGAATTTTAATTTCTCTATTGGTGAAAATAAATCAGAAGCTCTCACAGTTGACTGCATTTAGCTGATTCAAATAAACTCTGTATTCATATCAAAATATTTACAATACCATACATTCTTCTTTACAGCAACATAGCACAATGAAGACTTCTTACAGCAGAGACAGACCAGAGACTGGATAACAATTCCAGCTTCTAACTAACTACCCTTTTGCACAGACTCAGTAGCACTTTCTTCACATTGGCTGACTGAGTTACCACATGACTCTTCCTGCTCATGAATATTCCAACACTCCTCCCTTCATGACAGGAAGAGACATCAGACCTATTGACTCAATACATTTTCCATAGTGAACACCACCCAATGGTTTAGTCATCATGTCTGCCAAATTATCCTCAGAAGNCCTTGTGTTTATGTCATTTGCATAGTCACTATCGACATAACACTTTAATTTCAATTCCTCAGTAATCTGTATTTGAAGACCCAAATTTATGGTTCCCTTTAAATATCTGAGAACCCTTTTTACACCCATCCAATGTAACTTTGTAGGTGCAGCAGTAAAATGACTCAAAATGCTTACTGCGCAAGCTATGTCTGGTCTGAACCACTGTGATAGATACAACAAACTCCCTATTGCTGAGTGATATATCTCTTGATCACAGGTTTCAACTTTGTCTGCACTTAAACTATTATAAAAATCCGTACTCTTGGATGTGGGAGCAGTATTGCAATCTTTCATATTATATTTCTCCAATAACTGCTCAAATTTTCTCCTTTGACTGAGAATATAACCACCTTTTTCATTTTTCTGTATCTCTATACCGAGATAATGTTTTATTTCTCCCAAATTCTTTAATTCAAATTTCTTTCCTAATTTATCAGCAAATTCCTTGACTTGTGATGCATCCTTTGCAATGAAGCAAAGATCATCCACAAATGATAACAGTAGACAATTTCCTCCTTGTAACTGTCCAGTATATATACAATTATCAGCTTTGCAACTCTTAAATCCAAGACCCTTTAAAGCAGTATCTAAACAGATATTCCAGTTTCTGGCTGACTGCTTCAGTCCATAAATAGCCTTGTTTAATTTATACACCATGTTAGGCTTTGCAATTTCATAGCCTGGTGCTTGGATCATATAAATTTCTTCCTCTAACTTAGCATTGAGGAATGCAGTTGTGATATCAAAGTGCCAGATTTTATGTTTATATGCCGCTGCCAACGCCAGTGCTAATCTTATACTTTCACTTTTTACAGTTTGCGCAAATACTTCATCGTAGTGCACATTCTTTAATTGTGAAAAACCTTGTGCCACTAACCTGGCCTTATACTGTACATCATTATTTGGCAATACCTTTTTCTTATATACCCACTTACAACCCACAGCTTTGGTTCCCTGTGGCAAAGACACTGATTTAAATACTTCATGGTGTCCCATGGATTTCATCTCTTTATCCATGGCCTCCTTCCATCTTTCTTGTTCAGCTTTTGGTAATGCCAACACCTCTTTATAACTTCTTGGTTCATACCACACATTGCAAACCTTTACCTTGCTGGCAGAATACCTGTCAGGCGGAATTCCTTTGTTACATCGCTCTGACCTACGTGGTATTAACTGCTCCTGTGTCTCAAGTCTTTCTGGCTTCATGTCTTGTTCAGCCTCTCCTTCCTGAACATTGACATCTTCAATAATCATTTTTCCATCATTAGATGAGTTATTGTCACTAAACAGATCACCGTCATTAAGTGAGACATACCCAGAATTTGCATTAATTCTGTCCCAATTTTGTTCTGCAAAATTAGCAGACCTTGAAATTACAATTCTTGGACTTCCGGTGGCTCGGCGACAGCCGAAGGAGGCTTTTTGACAGCCTCCCATCCGGGGCTGCGTTAAAGCTGCCGAAACAGCATCTATCAGCTGTTTGGCGGCTTGAGCTTTCCCTCCGGGAGGAGAGAAGGTGAGCCTTACTCTGAGTAGGAGTAGAGTTCCCTAGTCTCCCTAGGAGCTTCCAGGGAGACGTAGGTGAGAACTCCTCCGGAGCTCAGAGCTTTCTCCGCAGACCGGGATGTCTTCATTCTTGCAGCGAAGCCAGACGTTGTCTCCACCTCTGAAACTTTGAAAATTTTTAACTGTGAGTAAATCATCAGACAGAGCTGACCAGGAATTTGGACTTGTTTGCAAAAGAAAATATAACTTTAACTCAGAAAGGACAAGGCTTCTCCTCAACTGTTGCAATTTAAAGTTAACTTTGGGGGGAAAAAATGGCTGCGGGCGAGCTGCTTCTTTGTTTCAAAGGGAAACTTTCACTTCTCTTACGGATGTGGATTGTTACATTGTAACGACTGCAAAGATTTTGGGAAAAAAAAATTCAAGAAAATTTTGTTTGAATACCTACTGTTCTGGACTGACTATTAAGACTTTTTTAAAATTAAGAATGGCTTCTAAACGTACTGGAACTTCTGCTGTACCTAAAGCAGCTACTCCCTCACCAGCTATACAGCCCACACAACAGAAAGCCAAAACTCCTCCACCCTCCCCTCCTCCTTATATTTCTCTTAAAGATTTGCAGGACTCTCTGGCACAGATTTCTAAACAGATAGTACAACAGATGAGAGCTGAAACAGAAGAACTTCTTGGTAAGAAAAATGATGAATTGTGTGAAAACATGTCCCAAATTTTTCAAGGTTTTGCTTTTCATGTGGATTGTTTAGAGGGACATGTGGAGGAAGTGGTGGAGAAGATGGAGGGAATGGAGGAGAGAATAGAGAAAATAGAAGAAGGTGTGGAGATTGTTCAAAATGATATTGTAATGTCACAATACAGAGAAATGGAACATGCCATAAGAATCAGAGGACTTAAAGAGAATTTACAAGAGAAATTGAGGGAGGAGGTAGCAGCTGCCATAGCCCTGGCTACTGACTCTGATCCTGAAATTATATATGGAGAGATTGAAAAAGCATATAGAGTAAACTCATGGGTGGCACGTCAGAGAAATTTGCCTAGAGACATGGTTGTTTACTTCTCCAGAAAAACACGTCGAAATGATATCATACAAGCTTTTTACCAACAGAGATTTCAGATTGCTGCCCAAGATGTTATAATTTTGAAAGAGATACCTTCAAAAATTAAAAAAAAAAAAAAGGAATTTGCCTTTCTGGCTCAGGAGTTAAAGAAAAGACAAGTGCCTTTTAGATGGGAGATACCTGTTGGACTGGTTTTGAATTATGCTAGGAATCGTTATAAACTTGATACAGTTCAGAAGGCTAAAAAATTTTACTTAACGGTTCTGAAAGTAGATTCATCTTCCATGTTACCAACTAAAGGAATGGAAGAAGTGGAACAATTGTTTGTAGAAGTGCCTGGAGCTATATCGTTGCCTGTAGTTGATTCCCAGAATCAGCAATTGATGGAGGTGAAAGCTGATTCAAAAGAGCAGAGGATGACACTTGCAGCGCATAAACGAAGGGAAAGAGAACAACAGAAGGAATCTGTGCCTCAAACGTATTCTTTTACCTCGGAGCCAGTGGGAGGGGCCAGGCCTAAAAGATCTGTTATGACAGACCTGCAAGGGATGATTCAGAAGCTCCAAAAGTTGAAAGATGGTTAAGTTGATGACCTTAAATGTTAATGGACTGAATTCACCACAAAAAAGGAAGAAAATATTTCATTATTTGAAACAATACAAAAATGATATCATATGTCTACAAGAAACTCATATTGTGTCAAAAGATCAAAAATATTTGGCAAACTCTAAACTGGGTCTACATTTCATTGCCCCTGCACCAAAGAAAAAAGCAGGTATAGTTTTTTTATGTTAAAAAAGAGTTACTGCCAAAGCTAATAGAATCAGATATAGAAGGAAGATTTGTGCTTATTGAACTTTTATTGAATGGGGAAAAATGTCTTGTCATTGGTATATACGCACCTAACCAATACCAACAGCAGAAACAATTTTACAGTTTTTTACATCAAAAGATAATACAATTGGATTATAAATCTATCTTTTTGATGGGAGATTGGAATGGTGTAATAGACCCTAAAAGAGATAAAAAAACTCTTTCTAAAGTTTCAACTCAAACCAAATTGCCTAAAAGTTTTTTTGCATTGCAAGAAGATTTGGAGTTAAAAGACATATGGCGAGATTGGAATATTGGAGAAAGTGATTTTACTTTTTTCTCAGATAGACATCAATCTCACTCTAGAATTGATTTTATTTTGATTACTAGTGACCTGATCTCTAAGGTTAAAAAAGTCAAGATTTTTCCTAGGACCTTATCAGATCATAGTCCTGTATGGATGGAATTTGTAATGGATGGTGGAAGTAAAAGGACTTGGAGATTAAATGAGAACTTATTAAAATATGAAACTAATGTACAGAAACTTAAAGATTACTTAAAGGATTTTTTCATCTTGAATATGAATAAAGGCACTTCTATGTCAATGGTATGGGATGCGAGCAAAGCCTTTATCAGAGGTGCCTTAATTTCAATGAATACTGCTTATAGGCGACAGCAACTACAAAGGCACAGGGACTTAGAACAAGAAATAAAGGCAAAAGAAAAAGCTTTCTCCTTAAATCCAATGGATAATAATTTAAAGGTATCTATTGCAATGTTGAAAGAACAGTTCAACATGTTAATGGCTGACCAAGTGGCAGTTAACTTGAGATATATGAAACATAACACTTTTTGCAATGCAGACAAACCGGGAAGATTGTTAGCTTATCAATTACGAAAGAAACAAAAACAAAGAGTTATAGAGAAAATAAATTATAAAGGTAAAGAGGTTTTCCAGCAAGATCTGATTAAAAAGGCTTTTTCAGAATATTTTTCAAAGTTATATGCCTCTGACAATATACAAATTTCTGAAATAGATAGTTATCTTCAACAAGTAAATTTTCCTAGACTTTCAGATGACCAAAAAAGAATGATGAACTGTCCGATTGTGTTGGATGAGATTACTGAGGCAATTAAACAATTGAAGGTTGGTAAAGCCCCTGGTACAGATGGGCTAACGGCAATTTATTATAAAACATTGTCTGAAGAAATGTTAGAACCCTTGAGATGTCTCTTTAATAGCATTTTGTTAGGAGAAGAAATGCCACCATCATGGAGGAGTGCGTTTATTTCACTCATACCAAAGGAGGATCAAGATTTGACACAGCCTAAAAATTATAGGCCAATATCTTTATTAAATACGGATTATAAGATTTTTGCAAAAAAATTAGCTAATAGATTAATGCAAGTATTAAAACGGATTATTCATGTGGACCAGTCTGGATTTATAACTGGTAGATATATGAAGAATAATGTTAGACAAATTGTAAATTTGTTGGAATATCTGGATAAAAATAACCAAATCCTGGCGGCTCTTATCTTCCTGGATGCTGAAAAGGCTTTTGATAAGTTGGACTGGCAATTTTTATTACGAGTGGTGGACAAAATGAGTTTTGGGGACAGATTCTCATCAGCGTTAAAGGCTATTTACCAACAACAATCAGCGCAAGTGATAGTAAATGGAGGATTGACAGACTTAATTAAAATTGAGAAAGGTACGAGGCAAGGATGCCCTTTGTCACCTTTACTGTTCATTTTGACTTTAGAGATTTTATTAATACAGGTTCGTGAATCATCGATTATAAAAGGAATAACTTTGGGTAAGAATGACTATAAGCTTAAAGCCTTTGCTGATGACTTGGTTTTTACCTTATTGCAACCGATTGATTCGACAAGACATCTGATACAGACTTTGATACAGTATGGGAAAGTTTCGGGATTTAAAGTAAATAACAATAAGACGAAAATATTATCCAAAAACATGTTTTTGAAAGATAAAGAGACTTTAAGCAATTTAACTGGTTTTGAAATAGTAAAAAAGGTGAAGTACTTGGGTGTTTATATTACTGCCTCTAATGTCAAATTGTATAAGAACAATTATGATAAGTTATGGATAAGAGTCCAAAAGGATTTAAATGATTGGAAAAAATTACATCTGTCATTATTAGGGAGAATTTCAGTGGTTAAAATGAATGTCCTTCCTAAGTTTCTTTTCTTGTTTCAGATGATACCTATTTTAAAAAAGGATTTAAATTTGGAAGAGTGGCAAAGAGGTGTTAATAGGTTCATCTGGCAGGGGAAAAAGCCGAGGGTCAAATTTAAAATTTTGCAAGATGCACGGGAAAGGGAGGGACTTAAAGCCCCAAATTTAAAATTATATTATGATGCGGTGGTTTTGACTTGGATTAGTGATTGGATTAATTTAACTAATAGAGATATATTGATTCTTGAAGGTTGGGATTTACTTTATGGTTGGCATGCTTATTTATTTTTTTATAAGAAAGTTGATCTTGTTTTTAGGTCTCACATTCTAAGAACTGCACTTTTGAGAGTTTGGAAAAAGTATCATTATAAGTTAAGTTTCAAAATCCCAATGTGGGCTATTCCGGAACATGCAATACAAGGAACTATAAGGGGAGTTAAACTAAAGGGAATTGTGTATAAGGATCTACTTACTTTAAGGGGACAGGACTGGCAAATTAAATTTAAATTATTGGATGAATTGAGACAAGATAATATTCTCCAGTCCTGGTTCCTATATAATCAGTTGGTGGAGAGATGGCGTATAGATCAAAAGTCAGGTTTGGCATTAGAAGATGTGAACTTGATAAGACAGATTAAAGATCAAAGCAGAGCTCATATTAGGAGAATATATAGTATTTTGATAGAGCTTGATTCGGAAACAGAACTAGTTAAAGATTGTATGATCAAATGGGCTCAAAATATTCAAAAGTCAATTATGTTAGAAACATGGGAAACAATTTGGGTAAGAAATGTCAAGTTCACTCAAGCACAGAATTTAAGGGAAAATTTTTACAAAATGTTTTATAGATGGCATTTGGACCCTCAAAAATTGTCTTGCATGTATCCCAGCTTGCAACCAAAATGTTGGAGATGTGGTAATTTGGATGCAACTTATTATCATATTTGGTGGACATGTAGGGATGTTAAAGCTTTTTGGATTAAAATTTGGTGGAATCTTCAACAGATTTTTAAGAAGAAGATAAAATTTACACCGCAAATATTTTTATTGGGCATTATGGACAATCTGGACTCAAAAGAAGTGAATTTGATGTTGTATTGTATAACAGCAGCAAGGACATTGATTGCTCAAAATTGGAAAAAAGAGACATTACCGAATATGGATGATTGGAGACAGAAAGTTTCATATTTTGCAGAAATGGCAAAAATATCCGCATACCTGAAGGATCAATATCAAGAGAAATTTATTTTGGTATGGAGAAGATGGATAGATTATATTCAGAGAAAATATGAAATGAACAATTACCATATAGCTTTTGATTAATTATGGTTACTTATGAATATTTTTATATATAATTTATATATATAGTTCATAGTTAAGGTGATTGTATATTAGAGTTAAAGTAAGTTTATACTTGTTTATATTATGGTCGGGTTGTTTGGATTAAATTTGGATTATTATATGTTTAATCCTGTACTCAGCTCTGAGAAGTCAGGGGGGGAAGGGGGGAAGGGGATTAGGGGATTAAAATTATAAAAATTGATGTATTTATATGTTATAGGTGAATAATAACTGTATTGAAAAGAGGAGATGCTCAGCTGGTACCCCAAACTGCGCTCGAAGAGGCGGTTAAGAAGGGAGAGGGGATGTAGTTAGGTGGAAAGGAGGAAGGTGGAGAGGTTGTGGGATTAGAGGGAGGAAGGACAGGAAAGTGAATGAGGGTGGAGGCAAGGCGGGGATTGCTGAGCGTCTCCGAAAATGTATTGATTTGGATTATTTTTTATTGCTTGTATATGTAAATGCATCATATTGGTATTCGTTGTTTAATTATAAAAATTAATAAAATTTTATTTTTTAAAAAAGAAATTACAATTCTTTTACTTCCATCGCTAAAGCGATATCCTTTTGACCCTGGCTCATAGCCCGCAAACCTGAGCTTTCTTGCCTTTTGCTGTCCCTTTCTTCTGATTGCTTTCGGAATATGTACCCATGCAGTACTTTCAAAAATTCTCAAATGTGCCACTGATGGCTTTCTCCCATATAGAATGGCATATGGAGTATTATTAATGGAGGAACTCCACAGCCTGTTAACTATATAATTGGCAGTCAATATGGCTTCTCCCCAATATGACCTGCTCATACCAGAATCCTCTAATAATGAATCTTTCATTGTTTGCAAAACACCATTCCTTCTTTCAGCTACACCGTTCTCTGCTGCTGAGTAAGGATTTGTATGTCTGTGTCTTATCCCCAACTGCTCCAACTATTGTTGGAATTTAGTTGACATAAATTCAGTACTTCTGTCAGTTTTCAACTGACACACTTTTTGTCTGTACCTTCTCTCTACAAAACTTACCCACTGTTTGAATTGTTGTAGCACCTCTTTCTTAGCTCTAAGCAAGTAACAAAATGAATACCTGCTATAATCATCAACAATTACCAGTGCATATTTTGCTCCTCCCAAACTGGCTTGCATAGGTCCCACCAGATCTGCATGGACCAGCTCTAGAGCTCTTTTTGTTTGTCTTGTGCTATATTTACTAACTGAGAATGCCTTTGACTTCGATGCTTTGCATACTGCACAGTCGAAATATGTTTTGCATCCCTTCAAATTTAGCCCTTCTGCAAACTCTTGCATTTGCTGCAAAACTTTAAAGCTTGCATGACCAAGTCTTCTATGTTGAAAATGAACGCATGAATCATGTTCTGCAACATTCTTAAATATATGGGAACATTGAACCTTTTGTCCCTGCAATACATATAGATTACCTTCCTTTATGCCTTCTGCACAAATATTCCCATACCTTTTGATGAGACACTTCCCATTTACAAAAATGATCTCAAAACCTTGTTTGTCTAAATTAGACACACTTAACAAATTATGTTCCATCTCAGGTACACAAAGCACATTGGTAAACTTTGATTCCAAATATGGAATTTTTACATCGCCTCTTCCAATGACTTTTGCTTTCTGGCCATTTGCCAAAGCCACAGTTTCTTGTGTCACTGGAACAAACCTGCAAAATAATTCAGAGTCAATAACAATTGTTTGACTTGCCCCACTATCTATTAGCCACTTGTCTCTGTTGTTGCTATAGCAAACTTTTGCAACACCAAAATGTTCCTTTTGCAAATTAGTCTTCTTTGCTTGCACAAATGGCTTTTGCTGCAAATTTTTCTTCTGCAAACAGTTCCTTTTCAGATGTGTATTTGCACTACAAATGTAGCAATTCTTTTCTTGCAAAACTCTCTGTTTGCAAAATCTCTCTTTTGTTGCAATTTGGTCCCATCTGCTGCTTGTTCCATCTCCGGAGACTTGCAGTCTGGACCCCCTCCTCAGGAATTTCTCCTCCTTGTGGCTACTCCTGAAATTTTGCTTTTCTTGTTCATTAAGCAAACATGCCTTTAAAGCCTCAAAATTTAAGTATTTCTCTTCTTTACACTCATATATCGCAGAAACTGTGTCCCAGGTTTTATCTAAACTGTTCAACACCAATAAAACCTTCTGTGACTCAGGGAATTTAATCCCACGTTGTTCTAAGTCCAAAAATAAACTTTGCTTTTTATTTAAATGCTGTTCCACAGATTCACCTGGTTGCAAACAGGCCCTGTAAAGTTTTCTTGACAATTGCACTATATTGCATGCAGAAACATTCACATGCACAGCTCTCAACTTCAGCCAAATTTCTTTTGCAGTCTTTAGATTTGCAACATTTAGAAACTGTTCATCATCTAAATTTAAGATGAGATAAGCCATTGCTTGATCATGACTTTTCTGATCAGCCGCTGCAAATACTTGTGGGGGATTTTCTATGATATACCACAGCTCTTTTGCTTTCAGCAAACATTCCATTTTCGCAGCCCATATAATGTAATTCTTTTGGCCTAAACGAGGCACAGAGCTTTCCTTAAATTCCATTGCAGCCATTCTGCTAATTCTGCCTTGTTCTTATACTTCTAAACACAGGCAATTTCTTCTAGCTTTAAATTACAATGCAGTCCTTAGTAAGCTCTGGGCCCATAACCTGTTAGAGAATTTTAATTTCTCTATTGGTGAAAATAAATCAGAAGCTCTCACAGTTGACTGCATTTTGCTTATTCAAATAAACTCTTTATATTCATATCAAAATATTTACAATACCATACATTCTTCTTTACAGCAACATAGCACAATGAAGACTTCTTACAGCAGAGACAGACCAGAGACTGGATAACAATTCCAGCTTCTAACTAACTACCCTTTTGCACAGACTCAGTAGCACTTTCTTCACATTGGCTGACTGAGTTACCACATGACTCTTCCTGCTCATGAATATTCCAACAATATTAGATAAATATTCCCTAATTTTCCGTTGAGAATTTATTGTTGTTGTAACAGTTATCACTGTTATTATTGTTTACATTGATTTAAAGAACTCTGGATATGTTAGCTACATAAAGACAGAATAATTATCTCCTCCAAGTTGCAGAATTCCCAGAACAGTGGCGGAGAAGGCTGTATACTATAAGATAAAATCACAATAATTTCAAAGTTCACATAATGTTACCTAGCTTCCCTTCTGCTGCCTTCAAATATTTAAATGAATGGAATCCTGATCTTATCCAGTGAGTTCAATGGATAAAATGCATCATTTAAGCTTCAGAAACTTCAAATATCCATTTTAATTTTTAAAAACCCTTGAAAAAAATCTCTAAAAGAGTTTTTAATTTAGGCAATGTTTTAAGAAGCATGACTGGTATCTGAAGCTTGCAATTTCATTTACAACTTCTTCTACAAGCCGCTGGGAACAGAATGAAACTTATCCCTGCTTACCCAGTAAAATGATGACATAACTCTTTTTAGGAGCCAGTTCTTTTCTTTTATTAAAGTATACACCCAGCTGTAAGAAAGTTGTATTTTCTTACAATAGATGAACATTGAATCAGGGGGAAAAAATCTCCTGTCTCTCTTCTGTAAGAGAGCCAAATATATTCTGTGAATAGAAGGAGCCCTTCAATTTGTGACAAAATTATTCAGGATTCAAAAATATCTTAAAATAATTCTATAATCATAAGTCACTAAAAAGTCCGAAGCATGGAACTATTGATGTTGCAGATCAGCATTAGTCCAATTCAGATAATCCTCATACAAAGATTTATTCTTGGATGATTGAAACAAACCTGGTGACACTTTGAACATTAATCTTATTAAAGATATCTGGAGTCATGGTGACATTGGCTATAGTATTTCCACATCAGCCATCTCCAGTAGTTAAATTTCCTCTGATGCACCAATCAGGGACATATAAGCTTCCCACTATCTCTTGTATTTGTATTTGTTCTAATTCACTCTCTCTCACACAACAAAGTTTCTATTATGGAGATTTGATGTATTCATTAAAATTTGTGAGATATTAATAGGAACTGCTACCATTGGAATCTTTATTGTCTTCTCATTCAATTGAGAACACACCAAACAACTGATTTCCCAGCATAAAGATATTTCAAAGGTAGCCAAGCATTGATTGGTTTGGTATCCATAACTTCCATATCCACAACATGAAAGGATCCATTATTTTCTATAATGGCAGTATCAGGTATGGCAGAAGGAACAGGAGTGGCTTGCAAAGCACTTTTTAATTTATTGCCATCTCCGCCCTTCATCGGAATGCATACCTTAACCTGCTGATTCAATTTATTGCTGGTAGTAATAATCACTTCATCCCACAGATACCATCTAGTGGCAGTATATATTAATATACTTTGAGGAGGCCACTGTTTTCTCAAACTATTAACTAATTGCTGACTAAGAATTTGAAAAATTGGCACTTTACTTTTAACTTCTGAGCTGCATTTACATTGTGTTCCAGAATTCGTTGGAAGTGTCAGGACTGGATTGAAAAGTAGGCCACACAATAACAACAGTAATATCTCCATCTTTCTCTAAGCAAGGAATATTACAACAACTACGGTAAGACGGACAGATAACACAATGATAACAGCAGCAACAAACAGTGATACAATTACAATTGCAAAAGACATACTTTAGGAATCGATGTTTCTTCTGACTTCTTTCTTTCAAACACACAAGGTATTTCTTTCCTGAAACAGTAGAGAATTAGAATTTCAATTGCAGTTAACAAACCCCAAGTTACCCCAAAATGCCAAGATTCCAGCATCAGCTGTGATTTCCTTAATTTGCTTCGTAGAGGATCTTCAAGTTGTTAAACAGTCCAGAAAGGTGGGTTCTTCCACTGGTACTCAAGTATAATATGTCCACCCCCTTTTCTTAGGTTTTCACAGTAGTTTCAGTGGTTAACAGCACTTGGAATGGTCCCTCCCAGTTTGACTGTAACTTTTCCTCTCCAAGTTTTGATTAGGATCCAATCTCCAACTCTATAAGAATGCACCTCAAAGTCCAAAGGTGGGGTTTGTGCTAGAAGTCCTTTGTTCCTGAGGTAAGATAAAGAAGAAGAATAGAAGAGAATAGAGCTGGAAAGGACCTTGGAGATCTTTAGTCCAGCCCCCTGCTCAAGCAGGAGAACCTACACCATCTCAGACAGGTGAATGTCTAGTCTCTTCTTAAAAATCTCCAGTGATGGAACACCCACGATTTCTGGAGGCAAGCCATTTCACTCGGTTAATTATCCTCACTGTTAGGAACTTTCTCTTTAATTCCAGGTTACTTCTCTCTTTGGTCAGTTTCCAACCATTATTTCTTGTCCTGCCCTCTGGTGCTTTGGAGAATAATTTGACCCCCTCTTCTTTGTGGCAGCCTCTCAAATACTGGAATACTGATATCATATCTCCCCTATTTCTTCTTTTCTTTAGACTAGCCAAACCCAAGTCCTGCAGCCATTCTTCATATGTTTTAGTCTCCAGGCCTTTAATCATCTTAGTTGCTCTTTTCTGAATTTTTTCCAAACTTTCAATATCTTTTTTTTTATATGGCGACCCAAACTGGCTGCAGTATTCCAGGTGTGGTCTTACTAGGGTTTTATAAAGAGGTACTAATACTTTGTGTGATCTTGATTCTATGCCTCTGTTTATACAACCCAGGATTGTATTAGCTTTTTTGGCAGTAAATTATGTCCTGATTTATCTTTCACCTGTGGAATATATTCAGTTTGATCTATATAATACAAAATATTTTCTTAAGGTTTAGACATCATCCCCATGGATGATCTGTACCAGAAGAAAAGTAAATAGAGTAAAAACTTGCAATATTCCGGAGGCGGGGCCAGCTGTCAGAGCGAACGGTGGTGTGGATGGTTTTCTCCGGCATCGCTGAACGCTTGTTCCAGGTCCGCGGGGTTTTTTAGAATCAAAAGAAGCCTTGGGGCTTCTGAAGGTATGGGCGATCTGCTGCTCTGTCGTTGGTGGCGACTTACGAGGGATGGCGGACTAACCCAGGACCGAGCGGATCGGAAAGAAGACGGCCTTAATGGCCGCTGAAGCTGTCAGCTGGACAAAGCAAGCGAGAGACTAGCCGAACAACGGTAAATCAGATCTGACTAAACTGTCTTCCCCAGAACTTTACCCTTTCTTTGTTTATGGTAGACGCACTAGAGGGAAACCTGTGGAAAGGGAAAGTCTGGAAAGAGAGAAGTTAAAGGAGTGGAAAGTTAGTGGCGAGTCAAAGTGACAGGAAGAACGCCCGGAAAGGGCTGGCGTGGAGGAACCAGGCTGTTTGGATTTAAAGACTTGATGCTTTAAACTGCATAAAAGGATAGAAAGTAACTTTCACTTTTACTTCTGTTAAGAACTCTGTTTGTTTCTGGGTTTTGTTTCTGCCTGCTGAGTGGATTAGTTGGTGAAAGTGGAGGAACGGAAAGAGGGAATTACAAAGCAGACATTTTGGAAGAAAAATAAGTGGTGGGAGAGTCTATTTAAAATGGCAAGCAATCCAAATTTAGCGAAGATTGGCAGTGGGAAGAAAAATGCAGTTCAAGGCTCCAGTCCAATGACAAAAAGATCACTGGATGTTATGCTTGTAAAAGAAAGCCCCAATCCACTTAAAGAACTACAAGCAATGATGCAGGCTATCCAGGAAGTTATGATGAAGAATCATGAAGAAATTAAAATGGAACTGGAAGCCGTTAGAAATGTTACAGAGAAATGAGGGAGAAGATTCAGGCGATGGATGGCAGGTTTGAAGTTTTTCAGCAGCAAATTGTTAAAAATGAACAGAAATTGGTGGTTGTGGAACAAAGACTGGACGATGAAGAAAAGAAAGTGGAAGAGATGGGGAAAAATTTGATGGAGGCTGATAAAGAGCTAATGACAGCAGTGATACTATTGGAAGCAGAGAAGGCGTCCCAATATCTCAGGTTTCAAAATGTCACTGAAGAAAGAGGAGAAGATCTTCCAGATAAGATGGCTGGGTTGCTAGCAGGAGTCTTGGACTGAGAAAAAGAAGATATGATCGTTGAAATGGATGAGACTTATAGAGTGCAAACAAATTATGGAAGACGTCATAATCTTCCAAGAGAGGTCCATGTTAAATTTATAAGAAAGAAGATTAGGGATGAATTACTTTACAGAACACGTGACGAAAAGTTAGAATATGGAGGGAAACATATCATTGTGTTAAAACAGGTACCCAAGAGGATGAGAGACCTTCGGAAAAATTACCTCTTCCTAACTTCTTGGTTACATCAAAGCAATGTTAATTTTAGGTGGCTAACACCTGAAGGGATTGTTGTGACCTGGCAAGAGAAGAGGTTTAGGTTAGATTCAGTTGAGAAAGCGGAGGTCTTTTATTGGCAATATTGTACTGCAGAGGAAGACCTGAGGGACTTTAGAGAAGGAAGAGATACGATAGTTAAAAGGAGGGATGTTGAACAATTGTCAGAGAAAAGAGGGATAGAACAGAATATGGAGGAAGAAAGCGTGAGAAACGGTCAAGACAGGATGGAACAGGGGAGACGTTTAGCTGAGGCGAAGGAAATAAGAATAACCAGAAGTACAAAGTCACGACAAAGGCTGAATAATGGGAGAGGAGTATAGGATCTGATCAACAAATATCAGAGGGATATCAGAGGGTTAAATGCACCAGTAAAACGTAGGAGGGTTTTTAATAAACTCCTTAAATTGAATGTGGATATTATAGCGTTACAGGAAGTTCATATAAAATCTGGCCAGGAATTTTTACTAGAAAGACCCAAATTAGGTCAATTATATGTTTCACTTGATCAAAAAAAACAAAAAACGGGGTGTTGCTCTATATGTTAAACAGAAGATAACTTCGAAACAAATATATAGTGATAAAGAAGGTAGGGTTCTGATTGTTGATGTTAAGCTTAATAAAAAGAATATAATTTTTGTTGTAATATATCCTCCAAATGGCACTCAAGTATCCTTTTTTAAAAACTTATACAATAGGCTAAGAGATATGGAGGGAGATGGTCTCTGTATAATTGGAGATTTCAATGCGATTGCTGATAAAACCAAGGACCATAAAGGCACAGAGGTAATGAAAGGATATAAAAAAAATATTACCAAAACTTTTCTTTGAGATGTGTAGGGATCTTAGCTTACAGGATGTTTGGAGAGAGAAGAATCGTGAAAAGGGGGAATATACGTATTATTCCAGCAGACACAAATCATGGACCAGAATAGATATGCTGTAGTGTACTAAAGAATTAATTTCAGAAATACGTAAAATAGATATAGAGCCCAGTCTCTGGGCTGACCATAATCCGATAAGTTTATGTTTGAAAGGTCAAAGATATAGGTCAAGATGGACTTTTCAAAGAGGTATTCTTAAAGAAAAAGAATTCAGAGAAAGTATGGAGAAAGAAATGTATCTTTTCTTTCAAGTGAATGATAATGAGGATACATCTCTGCAGAATCTTTGGGATATGGCTAAAGCATATTTGAGGGGGGTTATTATCTCATATACGGCTAAGAGAAATAAAGAGAAACAGCAATATAAGATAAGGCTTGAAGCAAACTATAAGCAAGCGGAAATACTACTCCAGAGAGACATAAAAATGGATTTAATTAAACATAAACTCAATTTAGAGGAATCAGAAAAATATGCACAAAAATTACAGGCAGCTAACCAAAAAAATTTTGAGCATGCAAATAAATCGGGACGATGGCTAGCGTATAAATTAAGAAAACAGAAAGAGAAATCATGGATTACTAATCTGATAGATGAAAATGGAGAAATCCAGGGGTAGGAGAATTTAAAAAGGGGCATTGCTCAGAGGTTTTATGAAAATTTATATAGGAGTAAGGAGGGAAGAAGTATGGAACAGATAACAGAATATTGGGTAAAGGCAGAGCTGCGCATGCCTGAAGATGGCGGGTGGCTCCGGGTAGCTCCGTAGCAGCGGAGCTCGAAAGGACGGCAGAGGGGAGATTCGGAGGTCCCCGGAGGTCCGGAGACCCTTTCTTGGGTGGCAGAGTGATCTGGTATTAGGGGAGATAGTCATTGAGCCCTTGTCATGGTCAGATCATTCTCTCGTAAGGATGGACTTCCAGACCGCTCCCCCTCGCCGCAGGGAGACGGAACCGCTTAGATGGTTCCGTCCCAGGCGACTGATGGACCCTGAGAGGTTCCTGACGGAGCTTGGGCCATATCCGGAGGATCTGGTC
>NW_015386770.1:438800-453827 GCF_001527695.2 Protobothrops mucrosquamatus | reverse complement strand
GCTCTATCTTGGATTAGAGACTGGATAACCCTAAAAAATCAAAGATGTATTCAACTAGAGGGGTATGACCTCCAGCAGGGATGGCATGCTCAGATGTGGAGGGGACAAAATAGGAACTATCAATATTTTTTAAAACATAAGATCCGGCAAGGTCTAATAAAAAGTTGGAACATTGTCAAATCCCAATATTATATCAAGACTCCGACCTGGTTATCGCCATTAGAGCCAGTCATATACTCTAATGTGCTTAGGAAAGATAAGGTTATCAGATATAAAGATATTTTGACAGAAGAGGGTCTTTTAAAATCCAAACAAGAGTTAAAACAACAAGGAATAAATTTAGAGTGGTGGTATTATCTCCAAATCCAGGCAAGATATCTGAAAGATAAACGTGAATGGGGTATACATAGTCAAGATACGGGGTTAGATAAAATTTTGCTTGGTCCGGAAAAAACCCCAATAAGGAATATTTACAAACATTTATTGGAGCACAGGCTATTTGAAGAACAGGTTAAGGAAACAATGGTGACATGGGCGATAGATCTAGGACATAATATTAATCTGGATCAGTGGCAGCAGGTATGGATACGAAACAATAAAATTACACTGGCGTCATCTTTTAAAGAAAATTCGTACAAGATGGTTTATAGATGGCATCTCCCTCCAACAAGATTAGCTAAAATGTATAAAGGATACTCGCCATTATGTTGGAAATGTAAAAAGGAAAGGGGCACTTATTTTCATGTTTGGTGGCTATGTAAGGAAGCACAGAGTTTTTGGTGTATGGTTTGGGAGTGGGTAACAGAAATGGGTATACAAAATATTCAATATAAACCTGAGACACTGTTATTAGGAATTCTTGAAAATAATGTTAGCAAAGAGGATATGTTTTTATTTCCTCATGTGGTTACAGCGGCAAGAATTATATTTGCTCAAAATTGGAAAGCTATGGTGATACCTAGTAAGGAAAGCGTAATTCATAAAATTATGCATTGCGCAGAATTAGATAGGTTAACTAGAAGACTTAAAAATCAGGATGAAACGGTTTTTTACCAAATTTGGAACAAATTTTACAGATGGTGGGGGGAAAAGCAGGGAAGTTATTGTACTGAGATAATTCAAGATTGTGATTAGAGTGATGTTATTGTATAGGTTTTTCTCATTGGTAATTTATGGTAATAGTGAAATGAGATATATGTCAAATCGGTGTTACCATGTTCAATGTTTTTAATTTTTTGCTTTTCAATAACATTTTTAAAATTTAAAAAAAAACTTGCAATATTCCTGTATCTCTTGATAATTTTCAATAATATTGATTCTGGCATTTGGTTGAAGCACTTGGTGGAGTACTACTTGGCAGTGCCATCTTATGATGGTTATATTTTCTCATGATATCAGAAAGTGACACTGGGAAACTTCCTTGATCCTGTGAAATATTTTGAGGGTCCCTACAAATTTTCCCTTCAGATTATCTATCTATATAGGAGATTCTATTCTCAAAGGAACAAAATCAGTCATCTGCAAACCGGACATACAATCCAGGAAAGTATGTTGTCTCCCTGGAGCAAAAATCAAAGACGTGGCTGAGAAATCTAACCAAAATAATTAGGCCCACAAATTACTACCTTCTCCTACTCCTTCACATTGGGACAAATGACACAACAAAGAACCTGAGCACAATACTGAGAGACTATAAGCAACTGGGCAATAAAGTTAAGGAGCTAGGAGCACAAGTAGTCAGTACTCTCAACAAAAACTCAATACCCATTGAGGGAAAAAAGAATTCTAGAAATAAACCACTGGCTAAAGCAGAGGTCCCCAACCTTTTTGGCCAGGGACCGGTTTCATGGAAGACAATTTTTCCATGGACTGGGAGGGGGGGAAGGGAGGTTTCAGGATGATTCATTATATTTATTCTAAGTTTTCTAAATAAACAAACAAATAAATAATGCACTTTATTTCTATTATTATTACATAGTATTAGATTAGACCAGTGACTTTCTGCTTCTAAGGAAGTGGGAAGGAAAAGAGACAGTCCTAAACTCAGCCTTCCAGCAAAGCAAACCAAAGACGCAGCACGTTGAGGAAATGCTGAGAAAACCATTCAGAAAGAGGGGGGGAGGGAGGCAGGGAGGGCACCGCGCAAGCCCAGCAGCCTTGGAAAAGGTGCAGATGAGAGAAGGATTCCCTTGGAGACACAATGCTTAAGGGGAAATATGTTCTCCCCTCCCCCCTACCATATTGCAAGCTGGGTAGGAGCGCGCTTGGCTTGCAAACTTGAGAACTGCATAAAGAAAGGAATTGAACACACACACACACACACACACACACACACACACACACACACACAAAATTAAAGCAGGCAGGAAATTGCCAAAACATGAGGTGCCTGGAGCACCATCAAAACAAAAGCAAAAAAAGGTGCAAATGAGAGATTCTCTTGAAGATGCAGTGCTTAAAGTGAAAGGTAACTTCTCCTTGTCCCTATTTGCACCCTGAGAAAGCACCCTCACAAACACATACCTTGGGGAGGATCCCCCTTCAATGAGGTTTTGGGGAAGCCCCTGGTTGCAAGTTGGGCTGGTGCGCGCTTGTCTTGCAAACTTGGAGACTTGTGTGAAGGGAGCACGAGCCCAGCTGGGGTGCCAGGAGGGGGAGAGGAGGAAAGTGAGAAAGAAGAGGAGGAAGAAAAATTAGCAGGAGGGAGAGGAAACAAGAAGAGGAGGAGGAGGAGTCAGAAAAAGAGAGAGCACAAGAAGCAGGAGGAGGAAGAGGAGGAAGGATGCTGAGCTCAGATGTTGCAAGCCAGTTGCAAGCGCAGCCGCTGAAGAACCTTTGCACTGAGCAAGCCAGCTTCTGCCCTGCCACTTCCCCCCCCCCCAGCCCAGATCCCTGCAGACTCGCTGCAAGCATTCAGCTGTACAGCCTGGTTCCTAACTGGCCGTGGCCTGGGACTGGTCCACGGACCGGGGGTTGGGGACCCCTGGGCTAAAGGATTGGTGTCTCCAAGACACCTGGACCATGGACTGCATTTCTTACACGATGGACTCTTGGCAAGGGATGAGCTGGACCTCATGAAAACAGGGAAAAATGTACTCGGAAGAAGACTGGCCCAGCTTATTAGAAGGGCTTTAAACTAAAATTGAGGGGGGAAAGCTGACCAATCATTAGAATCTCTAGAACACAAAACCAATCATAAATCCCAAGAAAACAAACAAAGAGGTAGGGAGTGATGAGAAAAAAAGAAAAAAAATCAAAGAACAATCAGGAGATCTAGGAAACATACCCATGGACAGACATAAAAGTCTTAAATGCTCCTCTCCTTTTAGAGAAGGCCAATTTCGTACGTGACAACACCTCAAGCCATTGCAACAACCCTACAACTTCCCTTTGTATAAATCAAATTTCCTAATGAGCTGCAAAAGATGATCCCCTCTCCATTATAACCTGGAATATAGCGGGTTGGTCTGTGCCATCAAAAGACCAACATTCTTTGGACTATATATCACAATTTGACATTCTCTTTTTACAGGAAACCTGGGCCTCTACACAGATACAGTTAGATGGTTACTGGGATAACTCTATCCCAGAAGTTCCAAGTAACGTGGGTGGGAGAGCTAAAGGGGGCATTGTGACATTAGTGGATACATCTTTGCATTTTAAATGTGTACTGTTGCCACCTCTTCAGCCATGGGTTGTGACTACCCTACTTTTATTTAAACAGGTGGAGATCTTACTTTTTAATTCAACAAGAATAATCTGATCAGTAAGATCTGGGAAGGTATAGAATATTTTATCCTGGGCTGCTTAGACAAATATCCCACAGCAGCAATAATTATTGGGGGGAGGACTTAAACGCTAGGATGGGCCCAAACGATCAAGCATTATTTGATCAATTTAAGATCCATTATGAAGAGAATGTACCAGGAGAACCCCTGTTTGCCAGGCAATTTAAAGACACCAAGGCAAATCGGGCAGGTCTGTGTGTAAGACAGATGACTGTACGCTTGGACCTTTGTATCCTTAATGGTTCCACAGGGGATGACTACCCAGCAGATTATATGTATCGGGGAGCAGGAAGAACATCTACAGTTGATTATTGAATAATATCATACGACCTCCTGAAGTTTCTGCAGAAAATGGAGGTAGACTCACGACTGGAAAGTGATCACGATCCACTAATCCTTACTTTTACATTACACCAGAAACTGCTAAGGGCTGGCTCAACCTATCTACCCAGGTTAGAGAGCCAAAATACCCAGATAAAAATTAAATGGACAGAGAAAAATGCAAAGGAAGTTACTAAATGGATATTAGCCCCAGAAACCATAGAAGTACATACATCTCTATTAAGGAATAAGTTTGAAGGATCATAAGTTGATGTAATCCACTTACCCAACAGTTCCTATATTTTTACAAATGTTGGGAATACAAAAGATGAAGTAAGTAAGATAAATTCTTTCTGTCCCCCAAACTTTAATAGTTCTCCTAATCCATTGTTCTTGTTGTATCAGAACCCTGTAGATTTTTTCCTGTTTGTGTAAAATTGTGATTCTTTTCCTTTGTTATTTCATCAATTTGATCATACTCTTCTAGTTTGTAATCTGCTGTTTGATTTGTTTGTTCCTTTGTGTTATTTTCTGGGTATTTTTAAATTGTAGATTTAGATTGAAAATATGCTTATTTAAATCCTCAACGTTGTTTCGAATTTCATTGTGGTTTGAATCTATTGTCATTTGTATTTGTCCTAACATTACATATATTTCCTCCGGGAAAGTATTTATCTTGCCTTGAAGTATTGCTTCTGGAGGCCCTTGATTTTCCAGGCTAAGTCCTTCAGGAGAAAATATTGAATGTGGCATCCTGTGATTTTTTGATATGTCTGCGATATCCATGTTGTCTCCCCCCTTCAAATAATCTTTCATCAACATTTTAATTCAAAAGTCAATTTATCAGTCAGTCAAAATTACAGATTCAGTATATTAAGCCACTTTAAATCCTTCCTAAAAGATTAGCCAAAAAACCAAAGTTTTTTCCCCCCATAAACAGTTCTTAGGTTAAGCAACAGTCCAGGTGTTTGTTTGTTTTCTTTCAAACAAGTTTTAATCTTATAGCTGGCTCTTCCTTTGTTCCCAGCTGTCTTCAAGGTTATTTGCAATTCAAAGGAACAACTTTTTCTTTGTTTCTGGGCATTTTGCCAATTTCTGAGTCCTTACTATTAGTATTCTGTTCTTTGATTCTCCATTAGATGTCAGCAGTTATTTCTTTTTTCAGTTTTTCTTTCCACCAGGAATTTTTAGGATATAATCTTGACAGTTTTTTAGTTCCTAGATTTGTCCAGACTGAAATATTTTAAATCAAATTTTAGTATATCTCTTTCAACCTTTTATGTTAATTCGCCGCTTCCGTCTGTAAGGGAATGAGGATATAGTCCCCTCCCTTCACTTCTGGAGGTTTTCTTGCTTTGGGAATCTTTTCTAGGATTTAAATAATAGATAGAAGAAAGAAAATCAGTACTCTCACCAATTCCAAGCACACTGTTCACCAATGTTTAAGTTCGTGCTCTGGGACTTCGGCTGCAAGCAGCTTGGGCTAGATGCTGATCTCATGCTAGCCTTTCTCCTGTTGGGTTCGGAGGGCTTTCCCCGGAGCAAAGCGATTGCTGTTGCTTCGTGATCGACAGGGTATCTCTCCTTAACAGTCACAGTCACCTCTCCTGGGCAACTTCAGACCCCCCTCAAGCAGGAAGAAACTAGCCGGGGGGGAGTGGAGGTCCGCTCTTGCGTGGCCATGCGCTGCAGATGCAAAAACCGGAAGCCCCTATATCTATTGACTTTTATTGTACTTTTGTAAGGGGAAGATGTGTTAGTAATTTTTAAACAAATAAAATAACCCCAGGTAAATTACTTCCATAAAAGGAGTTTACAGATAGGTAGTGAACCATCAATAGGTCTTTTATGCATATTACACATAAAATGATTGATAAAATATTTTATCAACATGTAGAGTGGAAAAACAATAAGATGAAATAACTTTATCTTAATAATACATTAATTATAAAACATAGAAGGTTGCATCAGTAAAATGTTAATTAGAAATTGTTTTGCAACTAGAATTATAATTGATTGATTATTTATTTATTTGATTTATATAGCCTATCTCATAAGTCAGGGGTGTCAAACTCAATTTCATTGAGGGCTGCATCAGCATTGCGGTTGCCCTCGGGGGGCCAGGGGTGTGTGGCCAGGATGGGTGCAGCCTACTGGGTGGGCGTGGATGGAGTGGATATGGCCTACTGGGTGGGCATGGCCAGCTCTACATCGTTCGCCTCAAGGGTGCCTGTGGGGGCCTGGGCAGGAGTGGGACAGATCTGAGGGTCTCTGGCAGAAGGGGATGGGACCAGGGCATGCGCCAAGGCATTGTCCATTTCTTCATTCCTCACAAAGGGTAACACCTCCCCAGCATGCACCCAGGGGGCTGGGCCGACACGGCAGGGGCTGGTTCCTTGCTGTTTCCAGACGGTCTTGTGGAGCTAAGACTGAATGCGTTTCAGCGTAGATGGCCACCACAAAATTGTACATTGGTTCCCGGCTGGCCTGGGCCAGGGCCAAGGCAGCGGGGGCCGTTCCCTCACTGTTTCCAGGATGGCTTTGCGGGCCACATGAAACCACTTCGCGGGCCACATCCGCCCCCCGGGCCTTGTGTTTGACATGTCTGTCATAAGTGATACTAACGCACTCAAATGAATATGTATATGCACAAATATGGCAATATACAAAACAACTACAGTTAAAATTCCTTAGCAAACTAATAAAAATAAATGAAATAAACAGAAAAATACCTAAGAAATAAACAGATAAAACCCAAGAAATATAATAATAATAATAATAATAATAATAATAATAATAATAATAATAATAATAATAATAATAATAATAATAATAATAATAATAATAATGTTGGAAGGGACCTTGGAGGTCATCTAGTCCAACCCCCTGCTCAGGCAGGAAACCCTATACCATTTCAGACAAATGGCTGTCCAATCTCTTCTTAAAAACTTCCAGTGTTGGAGCATTCACCACTTCTGGAGGCAGGTTGTTCCACTGGTTAATTGTTCTAACTGTCAGGAAGTTTCTCCTTAGTTCTAGGTTGCTTCTCTCCTTGATTAGTTTCCATCCATTGCTTCTTGTCCTGCCTTCAGGCGCCTTGGAAAATAGCTTGACTCCCTCTTCTTTGTGGCAGCCCCTGAGATATTGGAATACTGCTATCATGTCCCCCCTCGTCCTTCTCTTCATTAAACTAGACATACCAAATTCCAGCAGCCTTTTCTTATATGCTTTGGCCTCCAGTCCCCTAATCATCTTTGTTGCTCTTCTCTGTACTCTTTCTAGAGTCTCAACATCTTTTTTACACCGTAGTGACCAAAACTGGATGCAGTATTCCAAGTGTGGCCTTACTAAGGCATTGTAAAGTGGTATTAATACTTCACATGATCTTGATTCTATCCCTCTGTTAATGCAGCCCAGCACTGTGTTGGCCTTTTTGGCAGCTGCAGCACACTGCTGGCTCATATTTAAGTGATTGTCCACTAGGACTCCGAGGTCCCTCTCACAGTTACTACTATATCTTAATTTTTAAGCAGAATCTCCCCAAATCCTTAAAGCTGGTGAAAAAGCCATGTCTTAAGGGTCTTTTGGAAGATTAACAAAGATATGAGGCTAACCACATCTCAGAGTGTGGGGATCAAAGGAGAAAAGGCATGCCACCAAATTAGACTTACAGCATACCTCTTCTACCTGACCTGAGCGGTAGGTGTAATCTTGAAAAGATGGTCTTTCAAATAACCTGGTCCCAAGTCACGTAGGGCTTTAAAGATAAAAAAACAGTATCTTCAATTCCACCTGGAAACAAACTAGCAACCAAAACAAAGCAACCATTAACAGAGGGATTGTATCAAAATCACATGAAGTGTTTGTACCACTTTATAATGCCTTGATACTTGGAATATTGCATCCAGTTTTAGTTGCTATGATATAAAAAAGATGTTGAGGCTCTAGAGTGCAGAGAAGAGCAACAAAGATGATTAAGGGACTGGAGGCTAAACAATATGAAGAATGGTTTCAGGAAATGGTTATGTCCAGTTTAATGAAAAGCAGCAGCCAAAAAACCTAATACAATCCTGGGTTGTATAAACAGAGGCATAGAATCAAGATCACGCGAAGTAATAGTACTGCTTTATAAAACCTTAGTAAGACCACACCTGGAATACTGCAGCCAATTTTGGTCATCATATCACAAAAAAGATGTTGAGAGTTTGGAAAAAATTCAGAAAAGAACAACTAAGATGATTAAAGGCCTGGAGACTAAAACATATGAAAAACGGCTGCAGGACTTGGGTTTGGCTAGTCTAAAGAAAATAATAAGGGAGACTTGATAGCAATATTCCAGTATTTGAATTGTTGCTACCAAGAAGAGGGGGTCACATTATTCACCAAAGCACCAGAGGGCAGGACAAGAAACAATGGTTGGAAACTGATCAAAGAGAGAAGCAACTGGAATTAAGGTTCCTGACAGTGAGGACAATTAACCAGTGGAACAGCCTGCCTCCAGAAATCGTGGGTGCTCCATCACTGGAGATTTTAAAGAAAAGATTAGACAGTCACTTGTCTGAGATGGTATAGGTTCTCCTGCTTGAGTGTGGGGCTGGACTGGAAGACCTCCAAGGTCGCTTCCAGCTCTATTCTATTCTAAGGACTGGGGATGATATGATAGTAGTGTTCCAATATCTAAAGGGGGGTTAACCTATTCTGCAAAACACCTGAAGGTAGGACAAGAAGCAAGGATGAAAGCAAGGATGAAAACTAATCAAGGAGAGAGGCAACCTAGAATTAAATGCATGGCACAACATAGGAGAACAAGCCCATCAGGACAAAATTCAGCAGTCCATCTGCATTTAAAAGACAGAGGCCACTCTTTTGAAGACAGAAAAGTACACATTTTGGACAGAGAGGACCGCTCAAAGAGGCCATCTATGTCAAAATTGAATAGCCTACTCTCAACAGAGGGGGAGAGATACGACATCATCACTAGAGAGTCTACAACACAGTCCTTTCAACAATTCCAAAAAGGCTCCAGACCCATTTGCAGTACTCAGGTGACCCTACAGCGACACAGATAAGCCTCCAAGTGGCATCAACGACGCTCTAAAAGAATGCAAATGGGCCTCCGGTTTTGCGCAGTAGTGTAGCAGCTGACGGATCACGGGGCTCCACACCCTACGGCCGATTTCTGCCTGCTAGGGTACCCTAAATGAGCCTGAAGTCACCCTGTAAAGGCGATAAAGAAGGAGGGAAGTTCTGCCGAGTGCGGAGAGATGGTGGTTGATCCGATCAGTCCAGGAAAAGCCTTCCAGAAATTAGTAGGAGAAAGGCTATTGTAACTTCAGAGTGTAGCCCAAGTTACAAGCAGCCGAAGCCCAAAAGCACTATTTTAAGCTGACTGTAAACGTGCTTGGAACTGGGAAAGAACAGTGATTTTCTCTCTTCTACTTGATAATTGATTTCCTGGGGAGAAAAAAAACTGCAAGAAGCAAAAAAACTCTTTGCCCCCCCCCCAACAGACAGAAGTGGCGAATTAAACCCTTAAGTGGGGACAGAAATATATTAAATCTGGATAGGTCTGAAATTGGTGGAATGTATTAAGATTTCTTTTTGAATCATAAAAATAGAAGAAAATAATTGTTTATTTTGAAAACTGAAAACTGAAAAACAAACTGGTGCTGACATCTAGTGGTGGATGAAAATATAGTAGTTGCTTCAATACAGGAACTGGCAAAGCCCAGGAAAAGATAATTTGTTTTTGGGTGACTTAATGTCTTAATAACAGAGAACAGCTGTGACAAAAAGAAAACATCTTGACCTTTCTGGATTAAAAATACTTATTCAACTGTGACTTTAAAGCTGTCTGCAGAGAAAGGAAAACCTTGATTTTTGGCTATCATGGAAAACCAGAGATCTGCAGAAAGAATATACCAAGAAAAAACATACTTTCCAAGAGGAGATCTATGCTATGTTGCAACTAATTCAAACAACAATGATCTCAAACCACAAGGAAATTAAAAATAACTTTGAAAATATAAATGAATGCATTTCTAATTTAACTTTACAACAAAAAACTCTCAGAAAATAAAAATAGAGAGTGAGCAGATAAAACAGACAACTAATGAACCAGAGAAGAGAGATTTAAATATGGAATCAACCAACAAAAGGAAATATGACTCAACCCAGGTGGAAAAAAAACTTACAAGAAATAATAGATATGGAAAAGATAACTTATACTTTAAGATCACAAAATAAGTCTGAGGACAAAAAAAAGATTTGACAAAATGGATTACAGAGCTACCAGGAGAACTACGAGAACTTAAGAGACAAAAAATGATAAGAGAAATTAAGAGAGAGAGAAAAGAAAAAAAATCAATGAATATGAAGAGGTGAAACCTTCCTATAAAAACATCTCACCTGATTTGTCTTTTGTACCCACAACAACATCCACAAGACTATGGGAAGACTCTTTGATTCAGAGAAACATATTGATCAGGAAAGATGTCAGGCAAAAAAAAGGCTAAAATGAGAATCAAGAAATTAGATGATGGGATCTATCAGAGGGAATATTTGAAAATTAAACAACTGTTTGAATATGATTAAAGAAATAGAAAGATTTTGGTTATAAATTAATTTTAGTTTAAGAGCCCCTGAAGTAATATAGTATTTTTCCTTTCTTTGTTCCTTTGTGATTTTTTTTGACATGAGAAATATAAAAATATTGGAATGGTATATATAAAGGAAATGTTTTAGATACTTAAGTGAAATTGATCTTGAGAAAACTTTGAATGGATAAAAATGCTTGGATTAGATCTAAAAATTAGATAATTGGATTTATTTAAATGGAACACTTAAAGATTAAACATATGCTTGAATATGGTTAAAAAGAAGAGAAAAATTCTGGATATAAATGTACATTAGTCTAAGAGTGATATGTATTTTAAGTAGTGTATTATCTTATTTCTTTTTCTTTTCTTTTTTTGATTTCTTTTCTTGTTTAAAATATGAGAAATGTAAAAGTGTTGGAATGGCCTGTATGAGGAAAAAGACTTAAATATTTAAGTGTAATGAAAATCTTAATCAGTAAGAATATTTTTGTGGGGAAAACAAATTTAAATAAGAATTTTAAACAGGATCTTGTCCTACCAAAGTAAGTAATTCCCTATAGGTAATATTATCCAAATTAACTCCTCTAGATATCCCCTCTATCACCTGTCCTGGAATCGCCCAAATGGGAATTTTATAATTTAGTTTATAATAATATTTCTTCCAAACTCGTAATAAAGCACTTCTTAAAATGTGAGCTTTGAAAACTTGATCTACTTTTTTATTATAAATCAAATAAGCATGCCAACCAAATAATAAATCCCATCCCTCAAGTATAAGTATATTTCTATTTGTTAAATTAAGCCAGTCACTAATCAATGTTAAAGCCACCGCATCATAATATAATTTTAAATTCGGCACCTTAAATCCTCCTCTTTCCCGTGCATCTTGCATGATCTTAAACTTAACTCTTGGCTTTTTGCCCGCCCATATGAACTTATTAATCCCCTTCTGCCAATCCTCCAAATTAACATCTTTTTTCAGAATAGGTATCATTTGAAACAAGAAAAGAAATTTTGGAAGAATATTCATTTTGACTGCTGAAATTCTCCCCAGCAGAGATAATTGTAATTTTTTCCAGTCATTTAAATCCTTTTGCACTTTTACCCATAATGTCTCATAATTATTTTTGTACAATTTAACATTAGAAGCTGTAATATAAACTCCCAAATATTTTACCTTTTTAACTATTTCAAAACCTGTCAATTTAACTAGGTCATCTTTATCCTTCATAGACATATTTTTCGGTAATATTTTAGTCTTATTATTATTTACCTTAAAACCAGAAACTTTCCCATACTGAGCAATAATTTCCACCAAATCAATCACCGAATCTATCAGCTGAGTTAATGTCAGCACCAGATCGTCAGCAAAGACTCTTAACCTATAATCATTCTTATTCACATTTATTCCCTTTATTATAGATGATTCACGAATTTTAATTAATAAAATCTCCATTGTTAACACAAATAACAATGGAGATAACGGACATCCTTGCCTTGTACCCTTTTCAATTTTAAATGCCTCTGTTAAACCCTCATTAACTATAACCTGTGCTGATTGTTGTTGATAAATAGATCTAAGAGCAGCCAAATTTTTTTCCCCAAAATTCATTTTTTCTACAACTCATAATAAAAACCCCCAATCTAATTGATCAAATGCTTTTTCAGCATCCAAAAATATAAAAGCCGCTGGAATTTGGTTATTCTTATCCAAATACTCGATTAGGTTAACAATTTGTCTTACATTATACTTCATATATCTTCCAGTTATAAATCCAGATTGATCACTATGAATCAATTGCCTAAGTATTTGCATTAATCTATTTGCCAATATTTTTGAAAAAATCTTGTAATCTATATTCAATAAAGATATAGGTCCATAATTCTTGGGTTGGGTCAAATCCTGACCCTCCTTTGGAATCAATGATATGAAAGCAGTTCTCCAGGACGGAGGTACTTCTGCCCCCATCAAAATACTATTGAACAATTCCTTTAATGGTTCTACCATTTCATCAGATAACATCTTGTAATAAATTGCTGTTAAGCCATCTGTACCTGGAGCTTTACCAACTTTTAATTGCTTAATTACCCCCATAATTTCCTCCGAAGTTATTAAACAATTCATTTCTTCCCTCTGACTATTTGATAGTCTAGGAAAATGTGCTTGCTGTAAGTAATGCTCTATTTCTAAAAAATGTATATTTTCAGAGGCATATAACTTTGAATAAAAATCCAAAAAACTTCTTTTAATCAATTTTTGTTGATATGTCACTTTCCCCTTGTAATCTATTTTATCTATGACTCTTGACTTCTGCTTCTTTCGTAGTTGGTAGGCCAACCATCTACCAGGTTTGTTTGCATTACAAAATGTGTTATATTTCATATAACGCAAATTAGTTGCAGTCTGATCTGCCATTAGCATATTGAATTGCTCCCTAAGCATAGTTATAGAAACCTTTAATTTATTATCCAAAGGATTTACAATAAAAGCCTTTTCTTTTAATTTAATCTCATCTTCTAACTCTTTTTGTTTTTGCATCTGTTTACGCATATATGCATTATTCATATAAATCAAAGCACCTCTCATATACGCTTTGCTAGCATCCCAAACCATCGACATTGAGGTGCCTTTATGCATATTCAATAAAAAGAATTCTTTCAATTGATCTTTACATTTCTGCAAATTTCCCTCGTATCTAAATAAATTTTCATTTAACCTCTAAGACCTTTTATTCCCTTCTTCAGCCCAAAGTTCCATCCACACAGGACTATGATCTGACAATGTTCTAGGAGAAATCTTGATATTCTTCACCCTAGAAAAGAAATCATTAGTAATTAAGAAAAAGTCAATTCTAGAATGAGATTGATGTCTGTCCGAGAAAAAAGTAAAGTCTCTTTCTTCTCTATTTCGCTCTCACCAGATGTCTCTTAACTCCAGATCCTCCTTCAAATCAAAAAAAAGTTTTCGGCAATGTAGAATAATTTGGAGCTTTGAAGGAACCTTTCTTATCTTTACTTGAGTCTAAAACTCCATTCCAGTCCCCCATCATAATAACTGATTTGTAATCCAATTGGTTTAATTTTTGATGCATCAACTTATAAAACTGTTTCTGTTGTTGATTTGGGGCATATAATCCAATAATAAGACATCTGCTTCCATTCAAAATTAGCTCAATAAACACATATCTTCCTTCCTGATCACAATCAATTAATTTAGGCGAAAAATCTTTTCTCACATAAATAACTACCCCGCCCTTTTTCTGCGGGGCAGGTGCTATAAAATGTATTCCCAACCGTGAATTAGTCAAATACTTTTGATCCTTTGCAGCAATATGAGTTTCTTGCAAACACACAACATCATTTTTATGTTGTTTCAAATAATGAAATATCTTTTTTCTTTTCTGTGGTGAATTCAAACCATTAACATTCCATGTCAGAAACCTTGCCATCTTTGATGGCAGAGAGCCTCTGGAACAGTCCTTGAAGGTCAGCTGTCACTGATCTCTTTGGTCTTGTACCTCCCACTGGCTCTGAAGTAAGTTGATATGCTGCAGGTACAACATCAGCTTTTTGCCGTTCTTTTTCTTTACGTCTATGAGCTGCACGGGTCATTCTTTGTGTCTTAGGATCGTCTTTCATCTCCAAAAATTGCTGCTTGCTTTCGTCCTGTAAATCTATTACTCCTGATGATGTAGCTCCTTCCAATGCTTGTTCTTCAAGCAATCCTTTCTTTCTAGTAACTCGTGGAGATGGTGGTGAACCTGCTTTCAAAACTGAAGTGTAAAAATCTCTTGCTTTTTGAATTGAATTCAATCTGTAACGTGTTCCCATATAATTCACAAATATGCCAACAGGTATATCCCATCTGAATTGAATTTGTCGCTTTTTCAGCTCATCAGCCAGGAAAGCAAAATCCTTTCTTCTCCTAAGTATTTTAGGTGGTATTTCCTTTAGAATTATAACATCCTGTGCTGCAATTTGGAATCTCTGCTTATAAAAGGCTTGAATTATTTCATTACGAATTGATCTTCTAGAAAAGTAGATTACAACATCTCTTGGCAGATTCCTCTGTCTTGCGACCCATGAATTAACCCTAAAGATTTTTTCTATTTCTTTCATAATTTTTTTTTTTTCAATATAAAATTTTATTGTTTTTATCATAAAAGAAAAAAGAAATACATCACAGGTATTACACAATGATTTATCCCATCCCCCCACCCCCCGGACTTCCCAAACCAAACCTAGGCTAATATTCAAATACAAGTAAACAAATATTAATATCTCTAACTCCAAACTCTAAACTTAAACAATCCATCTCC
>NW_015386770.1:434684-435799 GCF_001527695.2 Protobothrops mucrosquamatus | reverse complement strand
CTCTGCATTTTTCCTTTCAAAAAGGTCCTCTGCCTCTATTCGAATCTGTTTTGCTGTGTTCATCAAAGCATCTTGTAAATCTTTGAGTGTAATTTGGGGAGATAGGGGGGAAGGTGGAGGAGTCTTAGGTTTTGGCTGTTGAGGTGTTTGAACAGCTGGAGAGGAGATCGAGCCTTTCAGGGGAGCAGAAGTTCCCACATGTTTAGAAGCCATTTTTTTTACTTTTTTTTAACTACTTTCTCTTAACTTCTTATAAGTCTCTTATAACTTCAAAAAAAGCAACAAATATTGAATATACAAAGAGAAGAAAAGAAAAAAAAGGAATAAAAAGCTTGCTCTTTAGTAGAATTAACAAAAACTAATACATTGTTTCCTCTTCTCTCAGGCACCAGATAAAAGTGAAAGTCTCTTGCGTATCAAACAAGGAAACACCCTTCCGCAGCCATATTTTTCTTTCTTATTCTAATTTAAATAACAAATGAAGAAGATACTTATTTTCTGAGTTAAAGTCTCAAGATTATCCAATAACCAATCCTCCTGGTCAGCTCCGTCTGTTTATAAATTTTTACTCACAATCTCTTTAATTGACAGAGGTGGAAGCAGCGTCTGGCTTTGTTCCGAAGAACAAAGGCATCCCGAGGTGCGGAGAAATCACCGGACTCCGAGGGAGTTTTCATCTTCGCCCTCTAAAAAGAGGACTAGGGAACTCAACCTCTATCCGGCAAAGAACTCACCACCTCCCCTTTGCCCGGGGAGAGAGGTTTCAAGCTGCGGAACAGCTGTTGAACGCTGTTCCTGCAGCTTTCACGTAGCCCTGAGACGGACGGCTTAAAAGAAAGCCGCCATTGGCGCGGCGAACGCCACCGGAAGCCAATTAAATCCTTAGCGGATTTGAAACAAGAAAATATTGTATATTGACTTCCGGTGGCAGGCGACTTCGCTGGATGCAGCTGTTTGCTGCTCCCGCCTGTTTCTGCGTAAAAGCCGTTTTGACAGCCTGCATCAGCTGTCAAACGGCTTGATACCTTTCCCCTGGGCATAGGGGGATAGGTGAGCTGCCCGAGGTAGGAGTTGAGTTCCCGAGTCGTCCCTTGTGGACGATGTAGGTGAGAACT
>NW_015386770.1:429464-430575 GCF_001527695.2 Protobothrops mucrosquamatus | reverse complement strand
ACTGGCCTAGGGGTATTTTAAAGGGGTTTTAAATTAAATTTTTAGTAGAAGCGGCCAAATTTAAATATTTATTTTTAATCTTTTTAAATTTTGTATTGTATTACTGTTTTAAACTGGCTGTAAGCCGCCCTGAGTCCTCCGGGAGAAGGGCGGGGTATAAATTTAATAAAATCTAAAATCTAAAATCTAAATCTAAATCAAAATGATTTTGATAGAATTTACTTGTTAATTTTATGGAAGATGGGAATTTTTTCCCTTTTTTTTTTTTGCATAAGTAAGGGATGGTGTTAAAGTATCTTGCTGAAATGGTAAAGATTTTGGTGTATTTGAAGAATTAATTAAATGAATAATTTTTATTAATACGGAGGAGATGGATTGTTTAAGTTTAGAGTTTGGAGTTAGAGATATTAATATTTGTTTACTTATATCTGAACATTAGCCTAGGTTTGGTTTGGGAGGTCCGGGGGGATGGGATATAACATTGTGTAATACCTGTGATGTCTTTTTTTTATGATGAAAATAATAAAAATTTTATATTGAAAAAAAAAAAAGAAAATATTGTATATTCTTAGTTTTATTATAATCAATTGTTAATGAGGTGGAGTTTAGATCAGAAGGTTGGTATTACTTTGGAGGATGTGAATTTGATTAAACAGATTAAAGATCCAACCCGAGCACATATAAAGAGAATTTATAATGCTTTGATTGAATTGGATTTTGAAACGGAACTAGTTAAAGATTGTATGATAAAATGGGCTCAAAATATTCAAGAATCGATTTCATTGGATACATGGGAGACAATTTGGGTTAAAAATGTAAAATTTATTCAAGCCCAAAATTTAAGAGAAAATTTTTATAAGATTTTTTTATAGGTGGGATTTGGATCCTCAAAAATTGTCATGCATGTATTCCAATTTACAGCCCAAATGTTGGAGATGTGGAAGTTTAGATGCAACTTATTTCCATATTTGGTGGACGTGTAGGGAAATAAAAGCATTTTGGATCAAGGTTTGGTGGAATATTCAAAATATTTTTAAGAAAAAGATAAAGTTCACACCGCAGTTATTTTTATTAGGAATTATGGGAGATTTGGATGCTAAAGAAATGAATC
>NW_015386770.1:424132-428222 GCF_001527695.2 Protobothrops mucrosquamatus | reverse complement strand
AAGTTGATTATTTGTTTATTATTGTGTTTAATTTTAAATTATCTAAATTTATTTTAAAAGGGAGTTAAAGTGTGTTATAGATTTGGTTACATAATTAGTTGGATAATGTTATTTAGATTATGATTAATATATTTGTAACCCTGTGAACAGCTCTGGGAAGTGGGGGGTGGGGGGTTTTGGGGGGTGGGGAAGAGGGTTTATTTTGTAAATATCATAAAACTTTTAATAATTAAAAAAAAAGAATTTTAAACAGGATCTATGATAAGGCAATCAAGATGGTCAGTTAAAAAGGTTTTATATCAATATGTTTATTATTTACAGAAATATTAGAAAAATGTTCTTCTAAATGTTCTTCTAAAATATTAGAAGTGATCGCCCTTTTGCAAGCAGGAAATCTTGTGGGTATCCTCGCGAGGAAGGAAACCCCAGATATGGGGCAAGCCAGGGAAAGTGTGTTTGTGTAGGGGGGAAATCCCTGGCTGCAATTCCCGTGCAAGATTTCCGTCTTGCAAAAGGGCGATCTTCTGCCTCTCTTGCAAAGATAGGGATTTCTCCGACGGATGATGCCAGCAATCCTCTCTGCTTTTTTCCACCGGAGAAATCCCTGTCTTTGCAAGAGAGGCAGAAGTGATCGCCCCTTTGTAAGCAGCGGAGGATGCCAGTAATCCAGGGTGGGGCTGCGGGCAAGGAGCATCCGGGATGGGGAAACCCCCTGCCCCACCGCCTGCCTTCTCCTTTTTTCTGCAAGGGGGGGAGGAGGAAGGAGGAGTCGCAGAAGCAGTGGGCGAGGTTGCAGCCCAGTCCAGAGAAGGGGAAGGAAGAGCCACTTGGAGAATGTGTCTCTCTCCCCCCACCCCCGGAGGGAGAAGCCCCCTTGCCTGCCCGCCGCCCCGGCAGCACCGCCGAAAGCTGCCAGCCACGCAACACACCTGGCCACAGCAGGTCAAGGGGCAACTCCAGGCAAAGGAGGGGCCTGCATGCGGCCACCTTCAAGCATGTGCTCTCCTCTGCCTGTACGCACACACAGGCAGGGCCATGATGTCGCCGGTTCACTTCGCCCCGGCCACTCTGTGTGGTGAGAATGCTCCAGTGCCTGCCAAAACCAGGCTGGGGTCTGGGCGGCGTAGCGCAGGACAATAGGAGGGAGGGAGGGACAATGGAAAGGAGGAAGGGACAAAGAGGGAGGGAAGGAAGGAAGAAATGAAGGAAAGAAGAAAGGAAGGGACAATGGGAGAGAGGGAGGGAAGGAAGGCATCCACCCCAGTCCCACCCCCTTCCACCAGAGACCCATGGATTCTCCCCCCCACAGGCACCCGCAACCTGAGTGATGAGCTGGCCATGTCCCCCCAGCCATTGACTTCGCTTGTCAAAAAGTTGCAAAAGTTTATCACATGACCCTGGGACACTGAACTTCATAAATATGAATCAGTTGCCTAGCATCCGAATGTACATCAGATGACCTGGGGATGCTGCAACAGTCAGAAGTGTGAAAAATGTTCATAAGTCACTTTTTTCAGTGCCATTTTAACTTTGAACAGTCATAGCACAAAGGTAAAAAATGATATATGCAGTGTTAATTGCAGTTCTAAGATGGCGGCACCTGTATCGGCTGTGGCTGCATTGGCTCTCGAAGGTGAAAAGTTTTGGGAGGGATATTAAGGGATATGGGCCACATGATCAGAAAGGTTTTGATGTGTTTGAGCAACATGGTGGAACTAAGGTAACATACGACCGACAATCATGGCATGGCAAGTTTCTAGCTGTTTCGGAACTGTTGGTGAGACCGTTAAAAGTCGTTGGCACTGTTTGAAATTGTTCTGCCAGCAGCAAAATCTGACTGCTGGCCCAGTGATGGATTTTATTGCAAATCAGGGCTGTTTCCAAAGGAGGTAGAGGAGGAGAGGTCCCGGGCTTATGGAGCGAAGGAACTGGATGAGGCTGTCGGCAGGCCCAGAGGAAGAGAGAGAGGCTTTTGGAGGAGTTGGAGGCGGTGGCAGCGTGCTCCAGGGGCAAAAAGAAGCAAGGCCTCTTTAAGGAAAAGGTGGAACAGTCAGGATCAGAAAAAGGAAAGGAGGTGAGATTGTCGTGCAGGAATACAAGCTAATTTGAGGGCTAATCCACATAGAGCTCCATTTCCATCTGTCCTGTTTGCCATCGTTCGCTCTCTAGAGACAAAAATGGACGATCTGAAACATGAGCTGGCCACGAACAAGGAGTGTATATCGGAGGTGGTGACCCTTTGAGAGCTGTATGCAATGAAATTTCATTTTGATGTATGCCAATTGGTGTACATTCAAAGTGACAATAAAGTTGTTGTTATTGTTGTTGTTGTTGCCTACCCCTGCCCTAGTCCATCATTTCAAGGAGGGACTAGACCACCACCTCTCCCAGGTTTGTATCTATCCAGCAGTCCCTGATCAGCTGCAAGAGTGGTACCAGGCAGCAGTAAGACTAGATGTTCAGCTCGCCTGCTATCAGAAACCACCCCCACAAAAAGCTGAGTCGAGACCAAATCAACACAAATGACAGCCAGCCCCCTGAAAGCCTCTAACCACTGTGACTACAGAGAATCCCAGAGCACCTACTGGGCCACCAATCAAGTGTTTCAGATGTGGACAACAGGGACATCAAGCAGCGAATTGCCCAGTCCCTTACCCCCAGCAGCAGAATAGACCAGGACCACCAGCAAGGAAGAAACCAGTCCAGCAGCCAATGAAAGAGAAATCCAATTGGATCACGTAGGAACCCATGGCCCAAGTCACATCCCCCTTGCAGGAGAGTGCTGAGACCCAAGCCGGACCTGCCGCCGCTCTACCCTCCTACGATAGCGACAACGAAGGAGAGAATGACCCGATGGTGAGTCGACACATCCCACCTTTTTCGCTACCTGCCAACCTCATAATCCCTAAGACAGGAGCACGGGTAGATTTAAAAGTACTAGTCGACTCAGGATGCTCCCGATGTCATCAGCTTGTCGCTTGCCCTGAAAGTGGGTATACGAGCAAAGCTGCTTTCCAAACCCGTGAGGTTTGAGCAAGCCGATGGCTCCCTAATGGGCGGAACTTTAGTCACGCAATTGACTGAATCCCTACGCTTAGAAATAGGTGAGCACTGGGAGTTCATTCGTTTCATGGTGGCTCCAAAAATGACTGAGGCTGTGATCCTAGGGCTAGCTTGGTTGGACAAATGGAAGCTGTTTATCTGGTGAGAGAGGGGATTGAGAATTGTAAGATTACCCATAGGACCCAAGCCCCCCCTTAACTCAACGGATGTTACAGGAGAATTTAGCCCACCCAACGAGCTAGTGCATGTGGTTGCCTTATCGCAACCAGGTGAGCCACTCATCCCCAGCAAATACCTGGACCTAGCAGGGGCATTTAGTGAGAAAGAATGCAACACCCTGCCTCCCCACAGACACAATTATTGCTCCATTGAACTGTTATGGGAGCCAAACTTTCATGACCGAGGATGTATGCTATGTCCCCCCTTGAAATGGAGGAGATGCAGCAATATGTGGACAAAAACCTAGAGAGAGGATTTATCGAACAGGCCAATTCTGCTGTGGGAGCCCCGGTGCTGTTTAAAGAAAAAAGAGATGGGTCACTTCATCTCTGCGTGGATTATAAGGGTCTAAACGCAGTGAGTATGGAAAATAAATACCCCCTCCCAAAGGACTTACTAATCCACCTGGCAAAGGGGAGTGTCTTCACTAAGTTAGACCTGAGAGACGCATATTACCAGGTGAAGATAAAGGAGGGAGATGCTGGAGATGGAAGACTGCTTTTAACTGTCCCTTGGGGAACTATCAATTTAAAGTCATGCAGTTTGGACTACGGGCTACAGCTGTCTTCATGCAACTGATTAATCAGGTTCTATATGATTCTGGTGTATCTCCCCCGACACCTGGAGGAAACGGTCTATCTAGACCCGCTCCAGTCGGGCTTCAGGCCGGGATACAGCACGGAAACGGCATTGGTCACATTGGTGAATGATCTCTGGAGGGCCCGGGACAGGGGTTGTTCCTCTGTCCTAGTTCTTTTGGACCTCTCAGCGGCTTTTGATACGGTGGACCATGGTATCATGCTGCGGC
>NW_015386770.1:407096-423568 GCF_001527695.2 Protobothrops mucrosquamatus | reverse complement strand
CTGCCACAGATTACCTCCCACCGGCCGATACGCTCCCACAGAGAGGCCCTCCTCAGGGTGCCGTCAACCAGACAGTGTCGGCTGGCGACCCCCAGGGGGAGAGCCTTCTCTGTCGGAGCACCCACCCTCTGGAACGAGCTGCCCCCAGAGATCCGGGTGATTCCGGATCTCCCCTCCTTCCGCCGCGCCCTCAAGACTTAGTTGTTTCAGCGGGCAGGAGTGGCCTAGGGGTATTTTAAATTGGTTTTAACTAAATTTTAGTAGAAGCGGCCTATTTAAATATTTATTTTTAATCATTTTCTTAAATTTTGTATTTTGTATTGTATTAGTTGTTTTAAACTGGCTGTAAGCCGCCCTGAGTCCTCCGGGAGAAGGGCGGGGTATAAATATAATAAAATTCAAATTCAAAAAAAATTGATGACATCCTGATATACAGCACGAATATGACTGACCACGTAAAATTAGTAAGATAAGTGCTAAAGAAACTGTTAAATTGCAAACCTTATGTCAAACTATCAAAGTGTGAGTTTCACCAGACCCGATTAGATTACCTTGGCTACAGAATTTCCAGCGAGGGCATTAAAATGGACCCGACCAAAGTGAAAGCCGTAATTGAGTGGCAGCCTCCAAAGACTTGCAAACAGCTCCAGAGCTTCCTAGGATTTGCCAACTTTTACCGACAATTCATCCTCTCCTTTGCTGAAATTGCCCTACCCTCACAGAACTACTAAAATTGGGCAAAGAGGGAGGAAAGCTGTGACCAGGCCAACCACTAGCATGGACTATGAACTGTTATACCGCTTTTGAAAACTTAAAAAGACTATTTGCTGTTGAACCGGTTCTAAAGCATCCCTGCCCAGGGCAGCCCTTTGTAATTCAAGCCGATGCCAGCGATGTGGCTATTGGAGCTATACTACTACAAAACAACCAGAGTGGAACTTTACAGCCTTGCGCCTACACCTTGAAAAAATTCACTGAGTGCGAGAGGGGGTGGGCAGTGTGGGAAAAGAAGGTGTTCGCAATCCGCTGGGCTCTATTAAACTGGAGACACTATCTAGAGGGTGCCTTTTGAGGTATGGACTGATCACAGAAATCTAGAAGCGCTGAAAACTCCCCGCAAATTGTCCCCAAAACAAGTGTGATGGGTGCAGTACTTTAACTGCTTTAACTTTACTTTAAAGTACATACCGGGAGGGAAAAACCTCTTAGCTGATGCTCTATCCAGACTGCCCCAGTACAAAAGCCAGTGTGAAGAGATTAATGAGGCAATTATATCCAATCCACAACCAGCCTGTCAACTCATGCCATGCAGAGTCCCACCTTCAGGAGCTCCTAACCCTGATGACCATGGGGCAAAGAAAATAAAACCAGAGCTCCTCACTGACCAATGGTTTAAAGACAATTAAACATCCCTAACATGCTGAGATGGTTTGGCTTTCAAGGGGGAAAAGCTATACTTGCCAGAGACCCTCCGTCTTAACGCTCTCCGACATGGCCATGACATGAAACAGGCTGGACACTTTCAATATTTAAAAACACTACACCTCATCCACCGCAATTCTGGTGGCCGGGTTTGAAATGGGATGTGGAAAGCTATGTTAGGAGTTATGTTGTATGTGCCACCATGAAAAGAATTCCAGAGAAACCCCCTGGGTTGTTGCAACTGATGGCAGAGCCTTCCCAACCATGGGAAGAAATTGCTATGAATTTTATAGTAGATCTACCTGAAAGTAGAGGAAATGCAGTCATCTGGACTATGATAGATCTGTTCTCAAAGCAAGTTCATTTCATCACCTGCAAAGGGCTCCCATCCGCCCAACGACTGACCAAAATGTTTTTGAAACACATGTACCGGCTGCATGGCGCACCTAAACGAATAATCTCGGGCAGGGGGGTGCAGTTCACAGCTAGGTTTGGAGAAGTTTCCTTAAACTAATTGGTTCATCTCAAGGTCTATCATCTGCTTTTTATCCAGCTAATAATGGGGGGGGGCTGAATCTGCTAACCCGATGGTGGAGCAATATCTCAGATGCTATGTCAGGTACCAACAAACAAACTGGACTGACCTCCTCCCTTTCACAGAGGTGGCTTATAATAACTCTTTTCACAGAAGCACTGGATTCACACCTTTTAAAGTGGCCACAGGAAAAGAGTTCAGTCCGATACCTGAATACCCCCAGGCGCCCTCCGCTTCCCAGACACTTGATCAATGGGTGAAGGGGTGGGAAGAAGTTTGGAAAACCACAAAAACTGCTTTAAAAAAGACTTCCGAGACATATAAAAAGCAGGCGGATGAAAAAAGGATTCCTCAAAGAATATTCCAAGTTGGAGAAAAGGTTTATCTGTCAACTAAATATTTATGGCTCAAATTACCTAGTAAGAAGTTAGGACCAAAGTTCTTGGGACCTTTCCCCGTTGTAAAGCTCATTAACCCAGTCACAGTGGAATTAAAATTCCCTAAGCTCTTAGGAAAATTTCACCCTGTTTTCCATTGCAGCCTATTGAAACCTTATTGGGGTTCCACTTTATGACCTCCCCCAAAGAAGGCACCCAGACCTCTTGTGGTGGCAGGACAGACTCACTATGAAGTAAAGTGTATTCTTGATTTTAGAATTTTTAAAGAGAAATTGGAGTATTTAGTACAATGGAAAGGATATTTGTTGTCTGAAAACACTTGGGTGAAGTCTAGTGATGTGAAAGCTGATAGACTCATTACTAGGTTTTATAAGAAACACCCTAACAAACTGAGGCAATCCCTAACCTGTGTTTTTGTTTATATTAAACGATTTATCCTTTTTGTAAGGGGGGCCGGATGTCAACGCTGCTAACATCAGATGTTTTGCATTGATAACAGATGGAAATGTAGCCATCTTTTACCTTTTGCTTTTAGAGTTAGATGATGCTGGGAGGGGGAATGTGAATGAGAGTGTAACAACACTGGACCCAGTGTGAGAAATAAGGTTATTGTAATCAGAGCTGATAAGAAATTGGCGGCTGGAGAACGGGAGAGGAAGCCCGTTTTCCCCAAAAACAAGGCCTATCCCAAGAATAAGCCCTAGCTTGATTTTTATGTGTGAACCTAATATAAGCTCTACCCCCAAAATAAGCCCTAGTTAAGACCCCGCCCATGCTGTCCCACTGTCCCAATATTGTACGAGGTGGGACAAGGCACAGACATAAAAATCAAGCTAGGGTGGGGGTGGAGGGGGAGCTATCCCACACGCCCTGCATCCGCTTACCTCAGGACTGCCACAGCCTCCCATACCCCGATATGTGTTGTGCCATTGCCTGATTTCTGTGGCTGCTTGTGGCTGCTTGTGGCTGCTCATGGCAGGACACCATGTGGCATGTTACGCTGGAACCATGAGCCTGCATGGCATGTCTCACCGTTGCTGCCACTCGCATTGCTGGTGGCAGGAAACAGGAGGCTAAGCAGTGGCACCGGCACAATGCACCATGTGGCCTCCTGCTGCGAGCAGCAGCACTGGCATGACATGCCACACGGCTGGCAAGATTGAGTCGCTCTGTTTCTGGGACTTTTCCCAGACAAATTTAGTGTGCATTCTGGAGGTCCTTTTAGACTCAAGATTCCTGTTCAAGCAGGAGGCTCTTTGCACAACTTTGTAGTTTGCATCAATTTTACCCCTTCCTGCCTCATGAGGTCACAATCACTAATTTCCTGATCATCTCCAGAATGGATTACTGTAACACACTGTAGATGGGCTGCCTTCTAGAGCAGAATATGGTTGCACAGACGATGAAGTGTGCATCTAGAAAGGAACATATAACACTTTAATACACAAGGTATATTAAGAATAACAGAATAACAGAGGTGGAAAGGACCTTGGAGTCTTCTAGTCCAACCCCTGCTCAAGCAAGAAGTTCTATATCATTTCAGACAAATAATTGTCCTATAAATCTCTTCTAAAAAATCTCTTATCCAAGAAATTTCTTCAGCTCTGACTGGGTGGTGGGGAACAGAAGGATTTATACCCCCTGCACACAGCTATTCATTTGCATTCTTTTTTAAAAAAATATGTTTTATTATTATTATTTTACATAATCTGTTATGGTTCCGACAGATGAAACTCTTCAAAGAACTTTGAGGCATTGTTTACATTCAAGAATCTTTATTTTGAGTAGCATAGCATCAGCATTGGTATAATCAAAGCCAAAAACTAAATTCCCCTCCCTGAGCACATAGTATCAAAGCACAATTCCCTCCTCCAATTAAGTCAATTGGGTTAAGTAGAGAAATGAATCTTTTCCAGTTCTTAGGAAGTTTGCTAAGAGAAGAAGGATGGGGGTCTTAGAATGTGTGTTGATTATAAAATGTGTGTGTGTTGATTATAAAAATGCTATATCAATAGAAAATATGTATCCCCTTCCACTTATGAAATATTTGTCTAAAGGGAAGATTTTTACAAAATTAGACCTAAGGGAAGCCTGCTATCAAGTACAGATTAAAGAAGGAGCTGAGTGGAAAATGTCTTTTAATTGCCCTTTAGGCTATTATCAATTCAAAGTGATGCCATTTGGACTACAAGGAGCCCCTGCAGTGTTCATGAAGTTAATAACTGAGGTGCTATGTGAGCATTTATATAAAGGGATCCTGGTTTATTTAGATGATATATTAATTTATACTGAAACTATGGAAGAACATGTACAATTGGTAAGGGCAGTGTTAATAAAATTATTAGAAAATAAACTGTATGCCAAATTATCAAAATGCGATTTCCACAAAACCTGTTTAGATTATTTCGGATATCGTGTTTTTGCCGCAAGCATAGAAATGGATCCAGGGAAAGTAAAAGCCATAATGGAATGGGAAGCTCCCCGGATGTGAAGGCAGTTGCAAAGCTTCCTGGGATTTGCCAATTTCTATAGACAATTCATACCCACTTTTGTGCAGATTGCTTTGCCTATAACCAACTTATTAAAAACGGGAAAAGGGAATAACCCTAAGTCTAGTTCAGCCATTAAGCTAGACTCTTAAATGTCAAGCAGTGTTTGAAAACTAAAAAGACTGTTTGCTGAGGAACCCCTGTTAAGGCACCCAAATCCAGAAATGCCTTTCATAATATAAACAGATGCTAGTGATGTTGCAGTGGGGGCAATATTGTTACAAAAAGAAATTAGAAGGGGGAATTGTAACCATGTGCGTATACTTCTTGGAAGCTATTGGATACTGAACAAAGATGGGCTGTGTGCAGAAAAGGAAGCTTTTGCAGTTCAATGGGCTCTCCTAAAGTGGAGACAATTTCTAGAGGGTAGCAAAATTTGAAGTGTGGACAGATCATAAAAACTTAGAGGCTTTGAAGACTCCAAGGAAACTATCTCCTAAACATATCAGATGGGCTCAATATTTTAATCAGTTTAATTTTAGTCTTCATTACATACCCGGGGGGGGGGGGGGATTAGCTGATTCCCTTTCACGAATGCCTCAATACAAAACTACCAAAGAGGAAATGATAAATTCTATAATCCCTTCCAGCTAGCTTGCTGCACCAGCCTGAGGAGTTCAACTTAGGGGAAACCATCCCCACTGAGACAGAAGTTTAAGAGACTATGAACAAGATAGTTGGTTTCAAGCCCATAAAAGTAAATTTATGATGAAAAAAGGACTGGTGTGAAAAGGGCCCACAGTCTACATTCCACATAGTTAAAGGAATGTGGTGTTAAGCTGAGCCCATGATGCAAAATCATCTGGTCATTTTGGGTTTGTAAAAACTCTTCATGTAGTAGAAAGACAATTTTGATGGCCAAAGATGAAATAGGATATTAAAGACTATGCAGCTAATTGTATGGTTTGTGCTTCCATGAAGAAGTTGCTTGGAAAAAACCCAGGTTTGTTACAACCAGTAGCTAATCCTAAAAGACTCTGGGAAGAAATAACAATGAATTTCTTAGTGGAATTACCGGAGAGTGGTGGAAATACTTTTATATGCAATAGTTGATTTATTTTCAAAACAAGCTCTTCGTAGGTTGTCCAAAGCTTTCCTCAGCTAGCAGTTTAGCCAAGATGCTTGTGCAGCACATTTATAGGCTGCATGGAGTGCCTAACCAAATCATATCAGACCGAGGGTTACAATTCACCACAAGATTTTGGAGAGAGTTCATCTGATCCATAGGATCGTCACAAGGTCTCAGTTCCTGATTTCATCTGAGTACCAATGATGTGGCTGAACGATCTAATGCAATGATACAACAATATTTAAGGTGTTATGTAAATAATCAACAAAATGATTAGGCAGATTTATTGCCATTTGCTGAAGTGGCATATAATAATGCACTACACAGTAGTTACTGGTTTTTCACCTTTTAAAATAACTTCTGGGATTGAATATGTATCTATGCCTGAGATCCCTCAATATATTCCCATGTCTACTACTTAAACATGTAGATGGATAATATAAAAAGCACATGGCTAGGAGTGTGCAAAGCTTTGGAATAGGCACAAAATAATAATAATAATAATAATAAAAAACAAGCAGATAAGAAAAGAGCCACCCAAAAAGTATTTAAAGTAGGAGATAATATATATTTATCCACAAAATATCTGAATTTAAGAGTACTGAATAGAAAACTAGGGCTCAAATATATAGGTCCTTTTACTACCATAGGGATTATCAATGCAGTTACAGTGAAGTTACAGTTACCAAGGGGTTTAAATGGATACATCCAGTGTTTCATTGTAGCTTGTTGAAGTCTTTTCAAAGTTCAAGATTGAGACCAATTGGAACCCAACCTCTGCTTCCAATTTTAGTGAGGGAGAAAGGGATTATGAAATTGAAGAAATCTTAGATTCTAGATATTGTAGGGGGAAGCTTCAGTATCAGATAAAATGGAAAGGATACCCCTTAGCTGACAACTACAAATGTTAGAGCAGATAGGCTAAGGAAATTCCATTCAAAATATCCTAACTGACCCTAGTAAAAAAAAGGGAAATTGACAATGAAATAGTAATCAATGTATGCATATGTTTATTTTAATATTTTTCAAGGTCCATTTTTCTGTTGTGGGGGCAGCATGTCAAGAGTGAAAGTTTTGCAGCTATGTGCCTCTTTGTTTTCATCTTGCCATTTGAGTAAGCGGGGGGGGGGGAAATGATGCTTTCGACTGGGTTAGTTAGAGAAATGAAACCTTTCCAGTTCTTTGGACATTTGCTGAGAGAAGGCTGCCTGGAAACCTTTCAAGGACATTCTAGCAGGTGTGGAGAAGATAACAGACAGTTCTTATAACAAAGAGAATTTGTTCACATGAGCTGCGTGGACATCTGGGGTGTTGGGCTAGGAATGTCATTGTTATATGCTATGGTTAGATGTCTTGGGATTTTAGAGTTAGTTTTCCTTCACCTATATCATGCCATGTATTCAATAAACCAATATGTTTTTCAGCAATGAAAGTAATCCTGGACTTTATTTGGATATCCGAGCTGGAGGTTGGCACATTTGCAATTTAAAGATTTGTGATGGCAGATCTGTTAAACCTGCGACTCCTGATAGCTGGAAAACCTAATGACTGAACAAATATTGAGAATAGCAAACAAGGTTTAAATATCAAAATAATCAAATAAAGTTAGCAGGATTTTATATAGAATTACAGTGACGTGGTTATGCCATGATGCCTTAAAAGTGCCTATATTATAACATCTTTTTTGTCCCTTCTCTTTTTTATTTTCCCTCTGCAGCTTATGGCCAATGCTATCCTTTTTGTCAGTGTAAACCTGTATGGGGTCTTTGTAAGGATATTGACAGAGAGGGCGCAGAGAAAGGCCTTCCTTCAGGCCAGGAACTGCATAGAAGACAGGCTGAAGCTGGAGGATGAAAATGAAAAACAGGTCAGTTAAAATATGGTTTTGTTTTTTTATCTTCTTCAACATCATAGTTGAATAAGAGTCTGATCTTTATGGAAACTTATCTATAAAGCTATAGCTTTATTCTTACAATACCTTGTTGTCTTGTTTTTTTATTGGTTGTCAACAATGAAAACACAACAGGCATTATGTTTTTTATATTTAACTTAATTTTAGATTAGATAAAGTAAAAAGCCTAGAGAATTGTTATGAATAAGGTAATGCTTTTGCACATAATGTCATTTAATTGCAAAGTAGTTTTCATAATAAAATGTCTTCTCTTATCTCAGAAATATTAGTATGAGTGGAAGGAATAATTTAATAAAAAGAACAATTTACACTGTTGGGCTAAAATTTATTATAAATTTACACAGTTTTCCATAATAAAATACTAAACAGATGTTATGCAAAAGATGTTATGCACTAGTTTTGCATCAAGATAATTGACGTAAGTGTTAAGTTCCGGCTGAAAAGCCCAACAAAGTAAAATACCGGAGACATGGTGATCTCTAGTGTAAACTTTATTAGGCATAGCATACTGGTGTGATAGAAGGAAAGCTAGCTCTGGCAATATGGCGGAAAACAGATAATTAAAAGAATGAAACTCTCCCTTCCTCTCTCACAGTTCAGGTCACATTGTCCAATTAATCTTCCAGCAATTGTTATGAGAAGAAAACTTCGGTTCACCAAAACATCTCTTTAGCAGCCTCGGCTCTCACACTAATAGGGAACACCTGTGAATCCCAAGTTCTCCCTTCCTCCCTCACAACTGTAGGCAAGCTAGAAACAATATGGCAGTCCTAATAATAATAAATATTCATAGCTTGACAGGCTGCCCCCTATAAAGGTGGGGGAACCTGGAAAAAAATACACATTATTGTTTGTTAATCTTTTCCTTGTACTGGCCCTGGCTTCCGGGGTACTTAGCGTGTAATCACTTTAACAAACAATCTGCTTTTACATGATAAGCGTTTACCCATCTAGCTTCTGACATTGGATACCCCTCCCACTAGATTAAGGACTGCAATTTCCCTCTGTGGATTCTGGAATCGAGGATTTGTTTGACTTCATAATGCGTTTGCCCCTCTACCATTATTGGGGCCAGGATTGCCTTCTGTACTGGTCTCATTGTAAATACCCGTTATAGCTTCAGTAAACTGCAATGGAATACTGGGTGCACTTTACCCAATATCCTTGGCAGTTTAAGCTCTACTATCACTGGATTAATGATTTTTATGATGGGGAAAGGGCCTATGTACTTCGGCCCTAACTATTTGCAAATTTGTCTCAATTTAAGATACTTAGTAGACAGATACACTTTATCTTCTACATGGAATGCTCCCTGGGGAGCTCACTTCTTATCTGCTTATTTGTTCTGATTCTTGGCCAGTTTAGCTAAAGCTTTCTTTGCATCGCTCCAAACCCATTGGAACGAATCTATCCAGTCAGTTAGGGTGCCCAAGGAGGAAGGCTCCTGAGAGCATTCTGGCATTGACATGAACTCTACCCTATGGCTAATTTAAATGGAGTGAAACCAGTGCTGCTGTGCACTGCATTGTTATACTCCACCTCCACAAATGGTAGGAGTCTTGCCCAATTAGTTTGCTGGTAGTTGACATAACAATGCAGGTACTGCTCCACCATTGCATTAGTTCATTCTGCAGCTCCATTCGCATTCAGATAAAAAGCTGAACTGAGTCCTTGGGAGGACTCAATCACCCTTACAAACTCCCTCCAGAACTTAGCAGTAAACTGGATCCCATGATCTGAAATGATGCCCTTAGGCACTCCATACAGCCGGTAGATATGCTGCAAAAACATCTTCACTAGCTTCTGGGAGGAGGGGAGTCCAGCACATGTGATGAAGTGGGCTTGCTTGGAAAATAGATCTCTAGTCTCTGGTAGCTCCACTATAAAGTCCATGGCTATCTCCTCCTAGGGTCTGGTCGGATCGTCCACCTGCTACAACAGTCCTGGACTCTTCCCGTAGTCTCTTACTGGCTGCATAAACTGCACAACTCCTCACATAACTATCAATGTCTTTATTCATCTTTAGTCACCAGAACTGATGATTAGCAAGATGCAACGTCTTTAGGAATCCAAAGTGGTCCGCTTGCTTGGCATCGTGGCTACGTTGCAATACTTGCCGTCACTGGTTGCCTGGTGTCTGGGACATACAATTTGTCCTGCTTCCATGCCAACCCATCCCTCATGTTTAACTCTCTTTGATGAGTCACAAACCATGCATCGGTTTGTAACTCCTGCCTCAGTTGTTGGGCAAATGCATAGGTGAGAGGTGAGCCCCTCTTCTTCTCTTGCCACCTCATTGTAGCTTGTGCCATTTGTTGTCTATTGGGAATGCTGGAGCTCATCACCTCTTCCTGAGTGCTCTTGTACTGGGACATGTATGACAGGGCAACAGCAAGGAAATTCTCCCCCCCCCCCCCGGAATATATTTTAAGTCAAATTTTTTGAAGTATTGCACCCATCTGACTTGCTTAAGAGAAAGCTTGTGGTGAGTCTTCTAAGTTTTTTTTAATAAAGATTTTATTGATTTTCTCTTATATACATATATTAATTTTTCAACCAACGTGCTGTCTGGGTTTAAAAAAGCTAATACATATTCAGTTCCTAGTCCTTCATTCTTTCCTCTAGCCATCGATAAAATAAGTCCCAAGTTTGATAATGTTCTGTTTCTTCTTTGTCTTTCAATCTCATGGTTAATCTGTCCATCTCTGTGCATTCCAGTATTTTTTTATTATTTCTTCCTCTGGTGGTAATCTTTCATTTTTTCAATATTGCATGAATATTATTCTTGCTGCTGTTGTGATGTGTAAAATCAAATATAGGCTTTGTTTGTTAATCTTTTTTGGCATTATACCTAATAAAAAAGTTCAGGTTTAAAATCCACATGTTCTCCCAATATCTTTTCTAACCAAGTATGTATCTTTTTCCAATAAGTCTTTGCTTTGTCACATGTCCACCAAACATGATAATACGTGCCTGAGTTATGCTTACATTTCCAATATCTATCTGACATATTTTTAAACATTTTTGCTAATCTTGCTGGTGGCAGGTGCCATCTATAAAACATTTTATATAAATTTTCTTTATATGAAGTTGATATTGTCAGTTTATAATTTTTCTCCCATAGCTTTTGCCACTTTTTTAGTTCTATATTATAACCAAAGTTTTTCACCCATCTTATCATTGTTCCTTTAATTTGTTCACTTTCCATTTCCAGAATTAACAAAAAATTATACATTTTCTTAATTAATTTCTCATCTGAGGTTAACAAAATCTTATCAAATACAGTTTGTTCTTTATAAAATCCATATAGTTTCACGTCTTTTTCATATCTATTTTGTATTTGTAAGTGCCCACCACGACAAGTTGATACCCTGATTTTCCAGTTCTTGTTTAGATTTTAAATTCCCATCAATATTTAGAATATCTCTATATGTCCAAATTTTTCAAAGTCTACCAAGTTTGGATGTACAAATGCTTCCATAGTTGATAACCACCCTGGAATTTTTAAATATATTTTAGCTTTATTTTTTTCGCATACTATTAACAAAGCATTTCTTATATAGTGATTTTGGAAATATGAACTCTATTTTTCCCATACCATAAGAAAGCGTGCCACCCCAATTGTAAGTCATGCCCCTCCAGATATAACAACCTTTTATTTCTAAGAGTTATCCATTCTTTCACCCATGTTAGAACAGATGCTTGATAATACAAAGCCCATTCCGGTAACCCAAAACCTCCATTTTCCTTGTAACGTTTTCATCTTAATTCTAGCTTTCTTTCCTTGCCAAACAAAATTCAAAATTAATCAGTTTAAATCTTGGAAGAATTTTTTCTCAAGTTTTATCGGGATTGTTTGAAATAGAAATAGAATCTTCAGCAATACATTCATTTTCACTATAGCAATTCTTCCTAATATTGACAATTGCAAATTCTTCCATCTTTCCAAGTCCTGTTTTATTTGTTTCAATAATTTTATATAATTATCTTCTTTTATTGTTGAGCATTTGGCCGATAGCTGTATACCCAAATATTTAACTTTTTCACTATCTGTATCTCTATTTTTTCTGACAATTTTGTTTATCTCTAAGATTCTTTACTATTACCTTAGTTTTTTCTCTATTTATTTTTAATCCCGCCATTTCTCCATACTGTTCTATCTTTCCCCATAATTTAGGGATCATCTCCAAAGGTTCTTCTAAGATAAATACTAGATCATCAGCGTATACTTGTAATTTATATGTTTCGCCTTTTATCTCCAGTCTTTTAATTTCTGTATCTTGTCTAATATTTCTATTTAAAACTTCCAAGGTAAAAATGAATAACAATGGACATCCTTGCTATTATGTCCTGAGCCTGCTGAAGCATTCAGCAGGCTCAGAAATGTTGCAAATGGTCTCAGGTAGACCAAAAGCTGCCCAGGACCAGACTGGCTGTCACCAGCCTTGCGTGCATGCGCAAGGCATGAAAACAACTGGATTTCTATTGGCTGACACTGTCTGGGTTTTGGACACTATAAAAGGCCTGCGTGCCTTTTTGCTGTCACTGGTTGTAAGAAGAGAACAATAAAAGAAGCTTGTTTGTTACACCATGTGTTGCCTCTTAATGTCTCTAACCTGCAAACACAACAGTGGCGACAAAGGTGGGATCGCTGCAGGCAAAAGAAAGAACTACGAAAGAATTTAGGACTCACCAGAAGGTCCTGAAGCCCTGGGAAGTCGGCGTCCAGCACAGTGACTCAGACTGCTAGTACAGCATCGCTGGAGGTGAGCTCGACAACCGGACCCTTTCCCCAAAGACAAGGCTTGCAGCAAAGGCATTAACGAGGCTGTAAAGGCTGAAGATGTCTAAGATTGGCCGGTTGTCTGACTTTGATGTTTCCCACCCGGAGCGCTGGAATTCATATGTGGCGCGGGTGGAGAATTACTTTAGAATCAATCAGATAAGGGAAGATGGCCTTAAAGCAGCAACCCTGCTGTGTGTCTGTGGACAGGAAACATTCGACATAGCAGAGAATCTGGTGGCCCCTGCACTTTTGGAGTCAGTAATGTATGCTGACTTGAAGAAAATGCTCAAGGAACATTTCCAGCTGGTAATTGCTTGGAGGCACACATTCAAGCAGAGGGACCAGAGGTCGGGTGAGTCTGCTGTGGACTTTATTGCTGCCTTAAGACAAGCGGCCAGGCCTTGTGAATTCAAGGACCTGGAAGAGAGGCTGCGGGATTGTTTCGTTTGTGGCTTAAGGAGTCGTGAGCTGCAACAAAAGATCTTCGCCAAGGAAGAAGTTTCGTTCCAAGATGCTTTGAGGGAGGTTGCAGCTGAAGAAGCAGCGGGCAGAGCTGTGAAGGCTTTGCGGCTCACCAGAAACCCTCCAGCCACCGTGACCGTCCATCAAGAGGTCGCTCGAGAAGATCCAGAACAGGATCCTGAAGAGGAGGTGGAAGGCCTACTTGATGTGGTGGTAGTTGGGGGTGATCGCACGAGTCTCATTGGACTCGATTCAAAGCCCTTAGAATCCAAGTGACTGGGCTGCACAGCCTGCAAACGCCAGGCCTTGCAGAAGTCTGCAAGGAGTTTGCTGATGTGTTTAGCTCAGAACTTGGCTCTTACAAGGGACCTCCCATTGCCTTACACTTAGACCCAGCTATCACACCTATTAGGATTAAGTCTAGAAGGGTGCCTTTTGCTCTCAAAAGCAAAATTGATGCAGAGCTGGACAAGCTGCTCCAGCAGGGCATCTTAGAACCTGTGGACTCTAGTCCATGGGAAACCCTCATTGTAACGCCTCTAAAGGCTAATGGAGAAGTCCGAACTTTCACGGACTATAAATGTACACTGAACAAAGCACTGCAACAGCATGCATATCCGGTGCCTGTGGTGAGCCACATTCTGGCCTCCCTCAGGGAGGGGCAAATTTTTGCAAAACTCGATTTGGCACAGGCCTATCAACGGTTACCTGTTGATGAGGCAACAGCTGAGGCTCAAACAATTGTAATGCACAGGGGAGCTTTTAAGGTCAAAAGACTGCAGTTTGGGGTTAATGTGGCTCCTGGCATATTCCAAAGTGTAATGGAGTGCACACTTCGTGGTATTCCTGGGGTCTGTCCCTACTTCGATGACGTCCTCATTGCTGGGGAGTCATCTCTAAACTTAGCTGAAAGTTTAAGGGCTGTCTTGCTTCGTTTTTGCCAAGCGGGCCTAAAACTGAAGCCAGATAAATGCAAAATTGGAGTCACTTCCACTGAATTCTTGGGTTTCAGAATTGATACTCAAGGCATCCATCCTGCTGAATCTAAGCTCCAAGCTATTCAGCAGGCCCCAAGTCCCAAGTCCAAAAGCCATCTGCAAGCTTTCTTGGGACTCTTAAATTTTTATCATACTTTCCTTCCCCACGAGGCTGCAGTGGCTGAGCTGTTACACCGGCTCTTGGATAAGCAGGCTCCATGGCAGTGGACCCAGGTCCATGAAAGGAGTTTCAATGAGGTAAAGGCCTTGCTCTCTTCAAATGCTGTCTTAGCGCATTTCAATGAGCAATTGCCAGTGTGCATCGCATGTGATGCATCCCCTTATGGGGTGGGGGCAGTTCTTAGTCACCTGAAGGCTGATGGGACACAAGTCCCTGTGGCTTATTATTCAAGGACTCTGTCATCTGCAGAGTGTAATTATGCTCAGATTGACAGAGAAGCCTTGGCCATAGTGGCTGGCATAAAGAAATTTCATGATTTCTTATATGGCTGCCACTTCACAGTCTATACAGACCATAAGCCTCTGCTGGGTTTGTTTACCACAAACAAACAAACCCCACACATAATATCTCCATGTATTCTGAGATGGTCAATTTTCCTGTCAGCATATGACTACACACTAATTCACAAACCTGGAAAGGAAATGGGCCATGCAGATGGCCTCAGCAGATTACCTCTAAAACAGATAGAGGCAGATCCTGCTCCTGCTATTAACATTCTCTCCATTCAAACAAATTCTTTGTATGTTAAAAGCGATGATCCAAACTCTACGTATGCAAGCTCTGGATATACTGTACAAACTCAAACTATGACTTCAATCAAAGAATTATCTATACAGAATTCTATAGAGAAAGTTAAACAACCAAACAGAAGACTTAGCTACTCAACAAATACAGACAATAGAAACCACAAAAAAGAAATTGATAATAGAGAACAAGGAAAGGACGTTTCTTATAAACCAGAAGGAATTTAAAGATAAACAAGAAAAACAGATGAAAGAGAAGATAAATACTTCGGGACAACTGCATCGAACTGGAAAAATAAAGAGACTATCGGCTAAATCAACTAGTCCTCTTAAGAAAACATCAACTGGACGTTCTTATCAACATCAAACAATAGCCACAACAATACAAGGAGATTTTTTTGATGATTTAAAGGCAAAAATACAAAAAAATGACTTGGCAGAGGAAAAAAGCTAGAATAAGATTGAAAAAGATTGGGGTTCTGATCTATATATGAGATCTAAAATAGAATATATCTAAATAGATAGAATATGTATTCTAAACACAAGACATTGTAACAATTTGAGATAAAGAAAATTTTGGTCATATAAAATCTAGAAATATGTTGAAATAAGAATATTATATTGTCATTAGATGGGTAAGATAGATGGTAGAATTTATATATAAGGTGTGTATTTTAAATATTAGAATGTATGAGCAATTGGGATAAAGGAATTGTGTTTAAAAATTTGGAAAAATTAAATATTAAATGTAATCTGAATGTCTACAAATAATTAAGATTTGAATTTAAGATATTGTTATGAGTTGAGACAAAGGTTAAGTAAAACTTAAAAGTATAAGTACTAATAATTAAATTTGTATATGGGTTTGTGGTATAAATGTTGGTGGTTTATTTTTAATTTTTTTTTCTCTTTCTGGAAAGGAAGAAAGGAAGGAAGTAGAAGGAAGAAAAGAAAAGAAAATATTAGCTCCAAATGTGAGATAGGAGACTTAGAAATTGGGATCATTTAAAACCTGGAAATGATAAAGATTAAATGTTAAACTGAAATATCAATGTGAAATTAAAGTTAAGAAAAACTTACTAGGTTATTGTCTAAAAGGTAGAATGTCAAATTAATTAAGATATGTATAGACTGAAGAATATTGATGAATACTAGAAAGGTATTTTTTGTTTGACTAATAGAATAAGAACTGTATTGGTTTGAACATGACAGTAGATATCATGGGGGATAGAGAGGGAATTAGTTTGTTGTAATAATTTGAGATTTGTACTGATGATATTCAAATGTAACGGAATTACTGTGCTCAGCCGCCACGCTACTTTTCAAATATGTAAATGTAATATTGTAAAATCAATAAAAAACTTGAAATGGAAAAAAAACATTCTCTCCATTCAGGAGTTAATAATAATAATAATAATAATAATAATAATAATAATAATAATAATAATAATAATAATAATAATAATAATAATAATAATAATAATAATAATAATAATAATAAAGTTGGAAGGGACCTTGGAGGTCATCGAGTCCAACCCCCTGCCCAGGCAGGAACCCTACACCATTTGAGACAAACGGCTGTCCAGTCTCTTCTTAA